>NC_056726.1:1487147061-1487227061 GCF_019279795.1 Protopterus annectens | reverse complement strand
ACAAAAGCTTGCAAAAAAAACATGAAGATAATGAAACAGTTCTGCTAAATATTATAAAAAGCAGGCAGAAGTAAATGACATCAAAATATGTAACTTACACTCTGAAGCATGCATATATAAACATTTTTTTATGTTTCATCTCTAAGAAAATAACTAATAAAGTTAAAATTTTAATATCCTGTGTTTGATACGTTTTCCAGAACAGATAAAACAAGTTCTGAAGCATAAAACTGCAGTCCCGTGGTTCTCCAAGTCTGTTTTATCCTTCGTCCATGAATCATAGGACACTGGAAAATCATTTCAAATACATTTTCTTTCTAAGTAATATTCCATAAAATGTCAGATTTATTACACCAATTTCTAAAATATGTAGGAGGGAAGAATGTCACTAAATCTGCATAATGTTATAATTATATGTTCATTACTGTCCAATGGAAATTTTCAGAAAAGCCAGACATGTGGCCAGATTATGGCTAATTATATTGATAAATGGTTTTCAAATTACTGAAGGCATTTTTATTTCCAGCATAAGTAGTAAATGTGTGCTTGTGTGTGTGTGTGTGTGTGTGTGTGTGTGTGTGTGTGTGTGTGTGTGTGAGTGCACGTGTGTGTGTGTGTGTGTGTGAGTGTGTGTGTGTGTGTGTGTGTGTGTGTGTGTGTGTGTGCACGTGTGTGCACGTGTGTGTGTGTGTGTGTGTCCATTGTTCATACAAATGTCATATAATTACTTTTTACCATGGAAAATGTGCAGAGAACTTTTGTGTAACTTAAAAAATGAGGATTGTTCATTGTTTAAAAGAAATGTTTTGTACGCAGACATTGGAAAGAACTTGTGCAAAACTGTTATTTTGCAAATTTAGTAAACTTAATCCCAGTGACATGTTTTGACACAAAATGTTTTAAAAATAGTCCCCCTTCTTGATGGTCAAGGATTTGGTGATTCATAGGCAGACTGTGTTTCACTGGGTAGCTTATTTCTCATTTACCAAAGACCCTTTCACAAGGGAAATTTAATGGTTTACTTTTGTTTGTTTGTTTGTTTGTTCTCATTTGTGTAAAGCATAAGAAGACCTGATGTGTGTTAGACCAGATATATGGCAAACGTAATAAATCATTTTTAGACAAATGGTGGCTGTTATGTCAGTAGGATAATGGACGACAAGGGCTTTAAGAATATACAAGAGTTTAGTATTACTTAACCTCAGTAGCAAAGGTAGCACTACAGTTCCAGAAGAGAGGGCAGCAAAAAACCTAGGTGACCTCAGCAATAATTCACTGATATTAGGCTAGGTTCAAAATCCACTGCACCCCCCCCTACACACACACACACACACACACGCACACACATGGTTTGTAGTGTATTACATCTACAGAGGGCAGGACAAAATTAAAAAAAAAACTTCATGACAGAAGACATGAAGGGAAAAGGGAGAACAGAGGATGTTATGAGGTAGTGAGGGTGGGTGACAGAGATACATCAGATTGGCAGAGGCACGGTGGTAGTAAATGAAAATCCATGCTGGTGAAATTTTGCTGTGTTGTCATTAGAGTTCTATACAATGTGCGCAGGTGAGGAAGTCAGATATGCACCCACTGTAAGAAGGAAGTTTAAGCAGTGGAGGGAATATCAATGAAAGACATTTTGGAAATCTAATCAGAAGATACTTGCCAAACTTACATGTCCAAAAATGAACACCTCTTATCAAGTGCAGTATAATTTATTTGGGAAGTACTGCCTATGTCCCTTATCAGTCTTAGCAGTGCATTACGAACCCTTGGTAAGGCATTTGGTGACATAGAAGATTCTCAGACAAACTTCAGTAGGTAAAGAAAAATGATATAGTGGTATAACAACCATAACTATTATTTCTGGAAGCTATACAATAAAAGGCCTGTGCCATGAATTAACTTCCTTGGTCCTTTTAATGCAGGTCACTGCTTATACTGAATAGCTATCAATTTAATGACTGAAAGTACTGTGCCCTTATGAGCAGATTCTATAAACCACATCAAGTGTGACTGCCTTATAACAACAAAACAAGAAATCTAATGGCAGATAAGGACTGTTTTGTACACCGACTTGACCCATTGACTTTATCCACTGAATGAGCTTCAGAACTTAACTAATCAAAAATTTGCTTTCCCCTCCATTCTTAAGAACTTCCTTACACTTACATGGATTGTAGCCTTACTATTTCTTTAGGAATATTGCTACCAACACACCCCACCCTTTTATGAAATAATACTCCCAAGTGTCTGTCTGCTCTGCCTGTCTTGCAGTTTCAAATATTGTTCTGTCTTATCCACAGGCATCATTTTTTGAGAAATAGCGCCTACCTGGATGAAATTCCTGAGACAGATATTCATCTGATCATTTTGACATTTAGTGGTGAAATACACCGTCCTGCACTGAATCTGATTTCTCTTTAATTTTGTTCTTAATTAGGACTTGCCTTTTAAACTTCTAAGTTGCTAAAAACTGATGAATGTACGATACATTCTGTAATGATTCTGTGGACTAGGGGCTGTGCGGATGACACAACTTCCAGTCTTTACTTGCAGCTGAGACAGGTAAATCTGACAGCGTTTTTGTAAAATATTCTTATGATTGCTGTTTCCCTTAATGTTCTGTATCAACAGGGGGAACAGTTTTTAAATTCTGTACTGCTGTTACCACTTTATATGATGAAAGCCGGGGGGGGGGGGGGTTAATTTATTTTATTTTTCAATTTGATAATCAGGTTAGTAAGCTAATCTACTGACCCTTTTCAGTTATAACCAGAGTCCACGTGTATAATAGGAATGGACTAACCAGTAATTAGTGTCCAGCTACAGACCGTTTGAATTTTTACATATAACAATGCACATATAAATATGGGACTGATGCAGAGAGAAATGGCGGTGATTATATATCTGAGTAAAAGAGTAACAGCAACACTTTGCAGATTAATGTGCTATAGTAGTTTATTCACAAGGTGGCTTTTTTAAACATATACAACTAGAATTAATAACTTCCAGATTATATGCTTTGATAGAGTGCAAACATTTAGCCAGTGTCTAGAAAGTAAGAGCACATAGATTTATTCCTCAAATGTTGCCTAACAGATTTCTTCAACAAATCCCATCACTGTCACAAAATAATGAGAGCTGTAGAGGGTTACAGAGTCTAAATTGGTACCGTGGCACCTACTATATAGGTAAGGGGTGACTGGACTTAAGATCTCATGGAAATGTAAGATATTGCTTTGGATGTGGCTGACACCTCTCATACCCAAACAAGCTTTATACCACCATCAAAAGAGCAGGCTTGTAATCACTGGGCCCCTAAGATTTCATCCACCTCAGTCTAAACCCAGTACCTTGTGGTGCAATCTTATCCACAGTAACTGAGACCTAACCAAATTATGTTTTCTTATATGCACACACTGTCTCAACATGTTTCCCAGAAGGGGTTGCTGACATCTCTCTAGTGACAGTACCACCCTTCCTGCTGCCACCAGTCAGATTACTATTCTGATGCCAAGATCCCAGTTAATGAACAGTCTTATAATGAGCCATCCAACATTAAACTGTAATAGCTGTTGGCCAAGCAATCTCCCTTAAAAGGGTGGATACCTACAGTCATACCCAATACTGTGAGGAAAGTTTTCACTAATAAAAGACATCATCCACAAGCCTCTATGAAAGAACAAATGAATACTCTTTACTTTGAAAAAGATCTGATTAAGTACCAGTATGACTCAGTGGGCATGAATGACCTGAGATGTACCTCCTTGGACTATATGAAACCAGGCATGCTTGAGCTCTCAGAATATGTGTCACAGGCAAGTATGAGCCTAGGGCTGAGCAGCATTCTACCGTCTCCAAGGATGATGCCACAATACTAGCAGAAAATGCTCGACTTTAACAATTGACTTAGCTACTGGTGTCATTCCAAAGTGGTGCAATACTTCTCAGCTTGGGAAGACATAGTTGACTGGCCACATTGCTTTGCCAGGGATGGTCTTCTCCTGTTACCTCTACGCTTTCAGATACTGGCCAAAACATTATCTACCCCATATAGTTCATTTTTTAGGCATTGCCAAACAGGCAAACCTTCCAACATAACAAAGGCTACTCAGGACAAGTTAAAGGTGATATGGCTCAATGCTAGGAGTCTCAACAAAGAAACTGCACTCCCTAGAAACTCTTGTCACAGTGGAAAATACTGACATTTGTGTAGTTACTGAAACATGGTTCAAAGCCACAGAAAACAGTCTGGCAGACCATGGCTATAACGCCTTTCATACGCTTTGACCACCCATTAAACATGAAAGTGCAAAAGGCAGAGGTGTAGCTATCTACATAAAGGATAAACACACCTCAAGGCTGGTCAAATAATATGACATGCTTGAGCTACTCCACATCCAGCTAACCAGGGGGAAAAATCCATTACCTTATTCTTGCAAGCTCAAGGTCCCCTACCATGAACCAGGAAACCCATACATCATACCTGAAGTTACTAGAATCCCTCACCATCCAGCCCAATACCATACTCATGGATAATTTTAACTACCTATCCAATAACTGAGAGGCATAAATGACCACTAACATGCAGGCCCAAAGATTTATTGACTTTGTAAATTCAAATGCCCTGGAGCAGCTAGTCTGCACTCCCACTAATGGAACAAATATCCTAGATCTGGTACTCACAAATATGGGAGACTGTTGTAATCCCCCTCCCCCTAGTGTGTTGTCCTCACTGGTAAGATCAGATCACAAAGCGGTCTCTATTGAAATAAAGGTAAAACTAGTCCCCCCACCAAAGCCCCAAAACTTTAAGAACTTCTCTAAGGTAAATTACCCCTATTAAGGGATGGCATAGCTAGTTTCCAAGCTCCCCAAATCCAGAAAACACAAAAATCTATGCAGAGACATGCATAAAAGCTCTGTATGGCCACATAAACAACTACATAAAAATGGCAGTACCAGACCAAAATAAACCCAAATTGCAAAAACAAGCCACCCTGGTGGACCCCTGGTTATACTACAAAAGAAAGACAATCCTGTTAAGACGTAAGAGGGAATAAGCACAACAGAAAACCTCTCGTTAATCTAAACAAGTGAATCAGGGAACTAGCCGAGTCTCTGAAAGCAGACTTTGCAGTGAAAATAGCCTCCAAAGCTAAGAATAGCCATAAGTTATTTTTCAGTTATATCCACAATCTTTAGGGAAACACCCAACAGTGAGCGGAATTAGTTATAGATGGCACCATCTATGCTCATCCAGAAGATATAGCAAATCTGCTGGTCAACAAATTCAACTCAAAATTTCACATCACCATCACCCCCAGTTCTCCTCCAAGAAATGTCCTTCATTACTTCACCATCAATTATCACAAAAGAAACAGGTTGCCACTGCTACCTCTAAGCTAAAAAAATGACTTTAATGCGACCTGGTGATATACCAGGCTGCATCTTACACAGCGTAAATCAGGACTTATCAAGCTTATTAGGATCTCTATTTAACTGCAGCCTCCAGACTGGCTCTGTCTTGATAGAGTGGAGGCCAGCAACAGTCATCCCTCTGCATAAAGGGGGACCATCTATTGACCCAGGAAATTACATACCCATAAGTTTGATTAGTCTTATACTGTATGTAAGGCCATGGAAAGAATAATAAATAATAACATAGGAAATCTCCAAACATTTGACCCAACCCAATTTGGCTTTCTCAAGGGCAGGTCATGCTTACTGAATCTGGTGGAATTCTTTGAGAAAGTCACTAAGGGCATGGATGAGTGTTAAACAGTACATACTGCCTACCTCGACTAGGCCAAGGCATTTGACACAATTCCTCACTCAAGTATTATAAATAAACTCACAAAATTAGGCATTAATCTCTACATCACCAGATGGATAGCCAATTGGCTGATGGACAGGACACATGTGGTTAAAGTGGGTGAATCCAGATCCAGCAAGAAGCCAGTTGTTAGTGGTGTGCCACAGGGCTTGGTGCTGGGACCACTCCTGCTCAGAATATTCTTCTCTGAAGTCAAAGATAATGTGGAAGGCCTCTGGATGACAACGTTTGCCAACAACTGCAAGCTAAGGACAATAATTGAGTCCCTCAATGATGTAAATAACATTCAGGAGGGTCTAGATCAGACAAATGATTGATGTTAGACTCATAGCCTAAAGGTAAATGTGAAAAAATGCATTATCATACCCTTTGGGGAATCAAATACCCCTGCAGATTACAATATCAATAGCACACCCCTAAGAGTAGACTCAGAAGTGAGAGATCTAGGTACACAAATAGTAGCCTGACCTTTGACCGCCATGTGTCCACAATGGTGAGGAAGCCCTTCTATGTGGCACAATTTATAAGTAAAGTTATGGCATCCAGGTCCAAGGAAATTATAGTCCCACTGTACTCAGCCTTCATTAGACCAATAATTGAGTACAATGTGCTATTTGGCATGTACTTGACTAGGCACTTACAGCAGCTGGAGTGACCTCATAGGTTCCTCACAAAGAAATACAGGGTGTAAACAACATGTCATGTTTGGATAGAATAAAAGCCCTACTCCTTAACTCTGTCTTCTACTGAGTATTAAGAGGTGACCTATGCCTGACCTACAAGGCACTCACAAGTCCAGCCCTGATGGATCTGCTACACAACCATAAGTCAAACACCATGAAGGCCACCCAGTCTAGGGATCTATACTTAGTCAGTGACTCAAACAAAACATGCTTGAGAGACAGATGTGGGTCTCATAGATTGCCCCTTCTTTGGAACAAGGCTTCCTATTCACATAATCAGAGCCCTTAACTGACTCTCTTTGAGAGCAGTTAGGCTCAATGGATGAGGAATCACAAATTCACACCTGAGGTAGCACCTGTGTCTCTTATGGACAGCAGCAATCTGTAATATGCTCAAGGCATAGGCACAAACCCATGCCATTCTCTTGCCCCTAGGGATTATATATTGGGTAAAATTGGGTTATATTGACTAGGCTTGTAAGGGATCTGTTAGCATAGTAATCTCTTATGAACCTATTTACCTATGATTATTCATAAAAGACAGCATTACAGTGGCACAAGAAAAAGAAATGTTTCATCTGAAAAAGACTGCTGACAAAAGAGCTCTAACTGCATTGACTGTCATTTTTTAATTATTTATTACAACTGACTGAAGCTTCAGGATGAAAATAAAATCCAACAAGACTTTGATTCAGAACTCTTTGGTTAACTTTCTGTACAAATTAAATTTTCCTGAGTCCAAATAACAGTCCCATGCAAACAGAAAGAATAGGGACAGCATCAGCTATGCCTCAGTATACTCTGTGGAGGTTAGAGAGGTTTCTAAGTTCAAATAACAGTATCTGGGAAAAGGTAAGAAAAGACAAGCTACAGCATCTACAGAGCTAAGGTCTGAGATTTCCAAATCCAAATAACAGTCTCAGATAAAATGTAAGAAAATAACAGCTGCAACCCAGGCTAAGAAAACTCCATTTAGGTCAGATAGCTTTGAAAGACAGACAGAATTTGTCTTTCCTTTTAAAACAGCTGCCGAAATACACATACAGTTCCATTTCATGGTGAGGTAATTCTGCTTGTCAAGGAAACAGTGAGCATAGCAAGATAAACTGTTCTGCATTACAATAAATACTACAAAATAATTAGAAAAATAGTTACAGTTCTACACATATGAAGAAATGCAATTATTTATATTTTAAATCCGAGAAACACATATCATCTGGTATTCTATATGGCAGACACTGAGTAAAATTAAAAGGACACATTACTGTTTCTTTTTTTTTTTTTTTTTTTTTCAGTTGGGGGCTGATTTTTAGCATTCCTGTGATGCTAACATACATAAACAATGGTCATCACTTCATAAACTGCAGAATATGGGGCCAGAATAAAAAAAAATTACTTGCTCTCATTGAAAGTGATCTACAGCAGTGTAAGTCCACCCTGGCTCCAAAAGACTTGCTCTCTGTCTAAAAGACTTAGCTCTGTGTGGTCTATATATAATGCAGTCTTACTCCAGAGTTCAGATTAGTAGGCACATATACCAAGAGCTTTATAGGTAGGCTTTACACTAGAGTAACTCACCTACATCGAGAGTAATTCTTCTGAAATCGGGCTGGCTTACACTAGAGTAACTCACATACTTCGAGAGTAATTCTTTTGGAATATGGCTCGGTGTCTTCACATGTTCCTGACAACTTTACTGACTCAAATCATAGGTATTTACGAGGCATACAGTTCAAGAGACCATTGAGCAGCTGAGCCCAAATCTTCCCAGAGCCCTGTCTGGTTTACTGACTTGCTTAGAGTCATACAACATGCAAATGGAAGCTGTTCATACAACATGCAAATGGAAGCTGTTTATACAGCATGCAAATGGAAGCTGTTCATACAGCATGCAAATGGAAGCTGTTCATACAGCATGCAAATGGAAGCTGTTCATACAGCATGCAAATGGAAGCTGTTCATACAACATGCAAATGGAAGCTGTTCATACAGCATGCAAATGAAAGCTGTTCATACAGCATGCAAATGGAAGCTGTTCATACAGCATGCAAATGGAAGCTGTTCATACAGCATGCAAATGGAAGCTGTTCATACTGCATGCAAACTGAAGCTGAGGGAATGAAACACTGGACATTAGGAAGCAGTTTACTTACAGCTCATAGACTTATTCCTCCGGCTTGACAGACAAAAGCATGAGCCAAATCAACATTTTGCCAAATTAGAAATGACACATAAAAACAATATTATGACAGTGTTATTATAGTTCTGAGGTCACACAGTTTTAAAAAGAAGAGGACATTCCTTCACTACTGACACTGTGTGACTTTAAAATTATAGTTTATAAGTAGAGGTATGGGGGCTAATTTCTAGTATTGTTAAGTGCCATTTTCCAGTTTGTGTATATGCTTTGGTAAGCACATTTTGGCAAAATATGAGTTAATGAAAAAATATTCAACAAGTCACCATAGAGCTACATATATTTTTTAAACTGCATTGTTTACATTGGTTTACACATTCTTTGGGAAACTCAATCAACAAAGCCCGTGACTCTGGCCACTTTGTATCCACTCTTTTCCTCGACCTCTCTAAGGCATGTGACACTATTTCCCACAACCTCCTTCTTACCAAATTCACTTAACATAAACTATCCCTTTCCTCTACCCAGTGGTTCTCAAGTTATCTCACAAACAGGCAACAAGCAGTTAAATGGAAAAACGTTACCTCATCCTTCCTTAATACATCCACAGGCATACCACAAGGTTCCATTCTAGGCCCCCTACTATTCAACATATTCATAAATGATTTCTTCCAAGCCATTCCTAACTCCAGTCTCATCCAATATGCCGATGATTCTACTATAATCTGCTCCTCCCCTTCCATCACAACTCTTAACAATCTAACACAAGCCGCCTTATCTTCCACTGAACAGTGGATGCTCGACAACTATCTAGCCCTTAATGCAACCAAAACAAAACTTATGTTATTCAATGCATCCAAAACCTTTTCCCTAGACAAACAATCCTTCATAATTACCAGCAATAATAATACCCCCCTAGAATTAGTCTCTGACACAAAATTACTAGGAATTATCATTGACAATCAACTAAAATTTGATAAGCATCTACAAGCAAATATAAAAAAAAACATAAAAAATTAGGAATGCTTTACCGCCACAGTCACTTTATCTCTCCCACCACCAGGATTACATTAGCTAATACATATCTCATCCCATCCCTTTTATATGGTGCATCTATCCTAACCAGCCTATAATCTTCCCTCAGAACAAAACTCTCATCTTGTTATAACAAAATATCCAAATTTGTGGCAGGTCATAGAGCCTCTTCTCACCACTGTAATTCCCTTCACCAACTAAGGTGCCTAGAATTACCAAACTTCCGCACATATACCCAGCTCATCCAAGCACACAAACTCATTCATAACCCGTCTCTCTGCCCCTCCCTAGCAAATACCTTTGAAATGTATAAACCAGATAGACTCCTAAGATCCAGTTCCCAAAACCTAATTAAATTGCATAAACCAACACGTCCTGCTGGGAATCACTTGATGTCCTTCTCTCTTGCATGCCTCTGGAACTCTCTCCCTTCTCCCATCCACACCACCAGCAGTCTCTCCTTGTTTAAAATCTCACTGCACTCGTACTTTACTTCACAACGGAAATGCTTTTGCTCTCATCCAACCTAATTCTACCACACTTTCTTCCTAACTTTCCAAACTTTGCTGCCTGTCACTACTTCCTAAAGTTTTACATCCCTTGGGACATATGCGACCAATGACCAAAAAATTACCTCATTGTAATTCCCTAAAAAAAAAAAAAAAAAAAAATACTACTTACTAAATTAACCTGATATAATTTTCCTAATGAAAATCTTTTTTTATTTCTGTATTATGTAACATCTATTTGAATTATGCAATATGGGTTGTACTATAGAAAATAAATATTTAACAGTGAGCAGAGTGGATGAGAGTTGTTGACCACAACTGTTAGCTGAGATATATAAGTATCCTGTTTTTTTTCGATTTATACAGATTATTGTTTTTAACAATTAATATATAGCACTTGTATTGCCTGCTTTTTAGTCTTTGAGTGTATTTTATTGCTATTAACTAATCTGCACAAGTAACTGATTTGTTTGCAGTTAAAAGCATTCTGTATCTTTACAAATCTTTATCTGTTTAAAAACTTTCATTTGTGGCTTTCTCTAGTGCTTACTGTCTGTAGGCTATTGTTTTTAGCCGAAGCCTTTCTTTAACTTGGCTAGATTGTGTTAATTGTATACTGGCTAGTGGGGGCTGGTTCTTTTGTGTTTTTGTAAAAAAAAAAAAAAAAAAAAAAGTTGTTCTTCTGGTATTTAAGCCCTAACAGTATTTCCCAGCACAAGAATCTGATAGTCTATTGGCCGTTTTGGGCCAATTTCTAGCTCTTTCAAGTCTCCCTGTATAAAACCCGCTTTGCCATGGTTTTTGTGCTTGTTACTACTCAGCCAAGCTCCTCATGGTCCTGCAGAGTGGTGCTAGCAGCAGAGAGGCTAAAAGTGTTTTTTGTTTCCTGCTACTACCTGGGTGACTGTCCGATCTAGCTAAACTGCAAGTATTTCTGCTTCTTGAACTGTTTTAAACTGTTTAAAGTTGTTTTTGCACCTGCACTTTTAAAGTTTGTCCTGTTTGTTGCATTTACCTGTTGAGGCTACACACTCAAGTGCGCTAGCCTGTGTTACATATTTATTGCATTTTCCTGCTGTTTGTTGCAAAAAAACAAAAAACCAAAAAATTATCCTTGTTTCCCATCTTTCCTGACCTAGAGTAGTCCAAATACAGGCTTTGCTGTATTCTGGACTTTTGGAAAGTTCCTGTGTTGCCCATTTCCTTTCTTGGATAAAGGGAGGCTTCTTTTTTCACCAGTGGCAGTGGGGAGCTTAGAGCAGCCTATCTATCCCTGGAGGAGTGTTCCCAGCACAAGCATGTGGTAGTCTACTGGCCCAATTTCTAGCCCTTTCAAGTCCCCCCTGTATAAAACCCGCTTTGGGGCGGCTTTGCGCGATTTTGCACATAGCACAGCATCGGGCAGCTCCGCTTAATTGGATTTAAAACATTCTCGGTTCCACAAAGTCTGCTCTTCACTTTTTCCCTTAGAACTGATCTAGTTCTCATAATAAATACCCTATTCCTACTCTAAAGCCTGACACTTGCTCACTAAAGCAATTATATAAGTCAGCACTAAAAAATTAAAAGCACTACACCCTCACAAACTCCCCTTGAGTACCTTGTTCCCCATTGGCCCTTTTTTTCAATTATAAAGGAATTCCCAATACTATTCTAGCATGTCCAAAGGTCAGTTGACAATCTCCCCTCCAGTCCAGCTGGTGAATCTGGGAATCATGAGGCAATGTTACAACTGCCTCATGTACACAGACAACCCTCTCCTCCTCCCAACAAATTCCAACACATGTGAGAGATGCAACCATACAGCCAAACTGGAGGCTAAGCTCTCTCAACTCAGTACTGGCGTAACCAGTCAGGAGGAGAAGAAAGCCACACTCACTACAATTCCAGTCTCACATAGACCTACCACGACAGCAAACCAAACACATAAACACACAAAAACATACTCGGAGGCTCTAAATAAAAATCTGCCTAAGCAGCAGAGACCTCCAAAGCAGACACCCAAGCAACCGCTACCCCAAAACAAAACACATGCAACACATAGCTCACAAAGCCAGTGTGCCAAACAGTCAGAGCCCTTAAGGCTAAACAACACACCTGATACACTTGTAATAGGTGACTCTATCGTCAGGCACACTGATGTCCTGCTCACCAGGCTAAATAAGGAGAAGGTCACGGTGAGCTGCCTGTCGGGCGCTAGGATCTGCCACATAACACAAGCACTCAGGTCACTCCAAGGCAAGTACAAATATGACTCAGTCATTGTCCATGCTGGTGTGAATGACCTGAGACGTACCTCCCTGGACTACATGAAAAGAGACATAGAAGAGCTCTCTGAGCATGTAGCCCAGGCCGGTATGACCCTGACCTTGAGTAGCATCTTACCCTCACCAAGAATGATGACATGCTCGACAAGCCACGATGCTTCACTAGGGATGGCTTGCACCTGTCACCCCTGGGCTTTTGGATATTGGCAAAGGCTCTTGCCACCCCCATAGTGCCTCTTTTAGGCAAGGCTCAAAAGACAAACCCACCTCCATAGGTATCACAAGGGATAAGAAACTAAGAGTAATGCTACTCAACGCCAGAAATCTAAACCTCAAGATGCACGCACTCAAAACTCTCGTTAGCATGGAGAACATCGATATCTGTGCAGCAACAGATACCTGGTTCAAGGCTCCCGAGAGCATCCCAACACTACCAGGTTATACCTCATACCATGCTTTTCGGCCCCAAAACTTGGACCGAACCACAAAAGGAGGGGGAGTATCAATATTCGTCTAAGATACCCACACCTCCAGGTTGGTGGCACAGAATGAAGCATCAGAGACTATCCATGTGAAACTAACAGTGGGTAAAACTGCCTTCCAGTTTATAGCCTGCTACAGACCACCCTCCCAAACCCAGGAACCCCACTTGGCCTTCCTGAGAACACTGGAAAATATGAAGGTCTCTCCAAACACAATTATATTGGGCAACTTCAACTACCCAAACATCGACTGGGAGCATTACTCTAGCTCCAACACCCTAGCCCAAAGGTTCCTAGAATTTATAAACTCAAATGCAATGGAACAACTTGTTACCACTCCCACAAAGGGGAAAACATACTGGACCTGATCATCACCAACATGGGGGCTCTATGCTCCAGACAAGAAGTGTATCCCTCACTGGTAAGATCAGACCATAAACTAATCTCACTGGATATTCACATCCCGACCCCACCCCCTGCCTAGAAAACCACAGTGAAAAACTTCTCTAAAGCAAATTTTACACTCCTCAAAACTGAGGTGGAATCCTTCAAAGCCCCCAGGCCTGTGGAAAATACGGCCCAGACCGCAGAATCCTTTATAAACACATTCTATGAACACCTTCAGGAATGCACGGATTATGCAATACCAAATAAAACCAAGACCCAATCCTTCAAAGGCAAGCGTCCTGTCTGGTGGACCCCAGCCATAAACAAACTATACAATAGAAGGAGGAAGCTACTACATGATAGAGCAAAATCCCAAAAAGGGAAGGCATCTCTGATCAGTATTAGCAAAAAATATGGGCACTCATAAAATCGTCTAAGGCCAACTTCAAGAGAAAAATTGCACAGGACACTAAGGATAATCACAAGGCTTTCTTTAGTTATGTTAGGAACCTGGGTGGGAATTCCCAGATATGCTCAGAATTAGTCCAAAATGACAAAAAATGCACCAAACCCACAGACATTGCCAACATCCTAGCTGACAGGTTCAGTGCAAAGTTCTCCACCCCCTCCCCACCAAAAGGGCAAATATCTATCCCAGCAGAGTGCTGCCCCCCTGACATCTCAGATGCTCAGGTAAGAGCCGCCCTCTCCAAAGCAAAAAACACAACATCAATGGGAACAGACGGTGGTCCCTCTCCACAAAGGTGGTGTCTCAACAGATCCTGGAAACTATTGCCCCATAAGCCTGACTAGCTTGGTCTGCAAAGCCATGGAAAGGATCATCATGGACCTCATAAATAAAGATATTGGGGACCTACAGACACTGGATCCTACCCAGTTCAGCTTTGTTATGGGCAGATCCTGCCTCTTAAACCTGGTTGATTTGTTTGAAACATTCACCAAGGCCATTTACGAGGGGAAGGTGGTCCACTTAGCCTACCTGGACCTCGCAAAAGCCTCCGATACAATACCCCACTCGGGCATTATAGATAAGCTCACCAGCTTAAATATAAACCCCAATGTTACTAGATGGGTTGCAAACTGGCTCAAGGACAGAACCCACATGGTTAGAATTGCTGGAGCCATGTCAGACTCTAAACCAGTTACAAGTGGCGTCCCACAAGGCTCAGCCCTGGGACCTCTCTTGTTCGGTATATATTTCTTGGAGGTACAGGCCAACACAGAAGGACTGTGGCTGACCAAGTTTGTAGGTGACTGCAAACTAGGTGCCATAATCGACTCTCCAACCGACACAAGCATCCTACGAAAGGGCCTCATAGAAACAGACAATTGGTGCCAGAGTCATGGCCTCAAGCTAAACGCCAAAAAGTGTATAGTCATCCCCTTTGACAAAAACAAAGTGCCCACAAATTACCACATAGATGGTAATCCATTAAGTACAGAAGACGTAATTAGGGACCTGGGGACCCAAGTTGATAGCAATCTCTCATTTGAAAACCACGTGGCCAAAGTGGTTAGAAAAACATTTTATATAGCCCACCTAATCATGAAGGGATTCACATCTAGATCAGGAGAGGTCATCGTGCCTCTTTACTCATCCCTCATCAGGCCCATAATTGAGTACAATGCCCCTTTTGGGATGTACCTTACCAGACACCTGCAGCAACTGGAAAGACCCCAAAAGTACCTCACCAAGAGGATCAAAGGGCTAAAACAGATGCCATATGCTGCCCGGTTAAAGAAACTCCAGCTCTACTCAGTGGCATACCGCCTGCTCAGAGGCGATCTGTGCCTGACGTATAAAGCCATGTCCAACCCGAAATTAATGGACATGCTGCACCTCAGAAAATGCAAATCCCATCGAGCTACGTGCTCGAGAGACTTGAACCTCAGCACTGAAATAAATAGGACATGCTGGAGGGACAGATTCATAACCCAGAGGCTCCCTTCACTCTGGAATAAAATCCCAGTCCAGGTTAGGCAGAGTTCCTCACTGACTCTCTTCAAGAGGAATCTTGATGAGTGGATGAAAGATCGTAGGTTTACCATGGGTATCACTTCTGTGTCACTGTTAGACAGAGGCACAGTATACTAACCTCAAAAAAGGGCATAGCAAAATTCATTTAAAATGGGTGGCGAAAGCCAAACATGCTCTGGCTAGGCTTATAAATGCCCTCGGGCAGATAGCCTAGTATGAGCCTATGAACCTATGAACATTTACTTGAAATGTATATTATGGATTTGTGCTCTTTCTGTACTATGCATTTGTATCTCTCTGGAGCTTTTCTCTCCAGGACTCCATTGAAAATGGGCTCCTTATAGCCCAATGGACTATCCTGGAAAACAAACTGCAAATAAATAACTAAATAAATAAACAAATACATAAATAAATAACTACCTGTTACAATCTAGAACAAAGGTAGCAACATGTGCGACTGTTTCTTGGACTCAGGGAGGGGAAGACATAATTTCTGTACTTTCATTGAATCTGGTACTTATTTTCAGAGTAAGATGACTTTTTAGTTACGCTTTGGATTGCGTTTTTTTTAAATATTAATATTAATGGATTATGCCGTTCATGTCTGGATCTTTGCTTGTAAAATACCAGCACAGGAACTGGGTCATCATTCTATTTCTCAGAAGAGTTTTTTTCTTCACTAAGTAAGGAGTAATTTAATTTACTATGTTATAATGTGCAGTTACCTACTTTATAAACAATCATTTGCATTTTTTCTAAACACGCTTAAGTTTATGCTGTAAAAATTAAGATTCTTATAACATTATTTAATGTGTGTAGGTAGCATCTTGGCATATCACAAGTACAGAGTGATGCTATTTAAAATTATGAATCCAGTGATGCAAAGCAAGGCAGCATAGCATGTTCTGGAACACTTCAAAACAAGGTGACATCACTCATAACTTTGGACTCCCCACGTTTTATGCTTTGGAATGCATTTATTTGAATTAATGTGTGAGATTGGAGAGCTGACAGAGTTCAGCCCAAACCTGAGGAGGTCACAACCGCTATGAATGTATGGGCTATTGTCTACTAGATAAGTTCTGCTAGCAGTTTCTGCAGCAGACATCTGAGAAGAATTAATGTATGCATATTTTTTCTCAATGTTGTGGAAATATTTCCTAATGAAAACTATTGCAATTCATCTACAGCTATGCATTTGGCTTGGGATTATTTTCACTGCTATAGATTGTTTCTAAACAACAGCCAAAACAGACCGGGATTAACTGCCCTGAGGACTAAAAATACTTGCTCTACTGCTAAGTAGTGAAGGACAAAATACAAATTAAGCTGCAGTGCAGAAGTCAAACAATACATACTTTTTTTCTTTTTCCGCTTAGATATTACTGCTGAATGACATTTTCCTTAGTTGTGATTTTAAGTACTTAATTGATATGGAGGTATAAATATGGCCATGATTGTAGAACACTGGATTCAGTTAGTGTTTCTTTGCATTTGTCAAAATAATACAGTAACAGAGTGCTTAGACAGTAGTCACATCTTTGATGGGTGCCAGTGCTTAGACAGTGGTCACATCTTCGACTGGTGCCAGTGCTTAGACAGTGGTCACATCTTCAGTGGGTGCCAGTGCTTAGACTGTGTTCACATCTTTGATGGGTGCCAGTGCTTAGACAGTGGTCACATCTTCGATGGGTGCCAGTGCTTAGACAGTGGTCACATCTTCGACGGGTGGCAGTGCTTAGTTGAGTAGAATGCAAGTGGCAGAAAACAGACTGTGAAATATCAGGTGGACATAGCTTTCAAGTATTTCAATAATCCTTTTTGTAAAGAGGGGCTGTTTCTCCCTTTAACCTCACTTCTCTATCGTCAAGGCATGGTAGATGTATGGGGTTAAGGAGGGGTTTAACCTTCCTCAGAAACAGAGTTAGTGGCAAATACCTATTATAGGATCACCGGAGATTACTAGGCTATCGACCCGGAGGTCAATTTAAACCTAGCTGTTTCAACCCAATGTAATACCATAGACATTCTAGTCAATACCCAGGACTGTATTTAGTAATGACTGCCCATGTCCTGGAGGTTTGTGGGTGTTATCCCAGGTAAGAATTTATGGTGCCCCATCTACTCGTCCAGGTTCCCCTTGACCAGTGTCACAGAGGTGCTCTGCTTCACATGAATTGGTAGCTCATTCCAAAGACGTGTCAATTGTTGGGATCCAAGTTATTTACAAAGAGGGGGGGGTTCTTAGAGGTGTATTGAATGCCTTTTGGTTTTCAGGAAGCCTGAGAGAATGGGGGAGAACCATCCAGAGGTCAGCTACAGAGTTAAGAATATAAGGAGGCTCCCGATGCATTTTGAACTTAAGTAACAGAGAGGAAGAGTTTGTCTCTAGGGCAAACACTTTGGTAGGGTAATTTTTTAATGTAAAAGGAAAATTATTCTGTATTCTGTAAATTAACATGTGATATGACCTGGTTGTAACTAGCTTGTAACTTGTTTAGTTAATATACAAATTTCTTTATCTCTGAGGTCAGTGCTCTCATTCTTAAAACAGCAGAAACTGCTTTTAGTTTTACATCAAACAAGCCTTGCCGGTTTCTTTTCCTTAAGACACACATCCATCCTCATCCTCACTAAGAGACTTCAATGCACACATTTTATAGATCTGGTCTCCGCTGAACAATTCCAGTCACACTAAGAGAGACCCATCATTGTGCACATTTCAGAGAGCTATTTATCTCTTGTGTGTGCACATTTTAGAGGGCTATTTATCTCTTGTGTGTGCACATTTCAGAGAACTATTTATCTCTTGTGTGTGCACATTTCAGAGAGCTATTTATCTCGTGTGTGCACATTTCAGAGAACTATTTATCTCTTGTGTGTGCACATTTCAGAGAGCTATTTATCTCTTGTGTGTGCACATTTCAGAGAACTATTTATCTCTTGTGTGTGCACATTTCAGAGAGCTATTTATCTCTTGTGTGTGCACATTTCAGAGAACTATTTATCTCTTGTGTGTGCACATTTCAGAGAGCTATTTATCTCTTGTGAAAATTCCACTCTCAATAAAAACAGAACGTCTAGAAATATGAACAACACTGGCAATAATACGAAAACTATTTAACTGGTCATTGTACATTTCGGGGTAATAGGAAGGGTCAATACGAGAGACTGCTTAAAGATTTACATTAAACAAGCATTTCAGGTTTCTGTTGCTTAAATCACACATTCATTCACATCCATAGTAAAACATCTCAATGTACACATTTTAAAGCTCTTGTCTCCTGTGAACATCTATCAATCTATCTGTGTATCTATCTATCTATCTATCTATCTATCTATCTATCTATCTATCTATCTGTGTATCTATCTATTTATCTGTCTATCTGTCTATCTGTCTACCAAACAATGGTTAACTTTGTCTGCTCACATAAATTCATTCACATAAAATTGATAACAAAAACTTATGGTTATGGATTAATATTCAACTAACGGTATCCATTTCACTGTGATTCCAGATCAACTCTTATGGTCCAATGCTCTACAGTTTCACCTAACAATCTTCTTGACAAATAGTTTATTTAAAGTAAGATATCTAGGGCTTGGTGTGTGCATTCAGTCTGCTGGAAAATAAAAGGTGTATACTCTGTCACCAGTTTCATTTCTGGCAGTTAAACATTCTTTCTAATGTGGTTTATTGCTGTTACCACACTCCCACTGGTGAACTAACAATGCTAAGAACTGAAAGAGTAATATCACACTTTTATCCTATATTTGCTCTCTGATGATTGTACATAAGCTGTGTGCATAGCCACCTTAACTTTTTATGTTATGACAGCATATTAACATAGTGAAACCACATGTGCTTGTTTACTCCGTTAGACAGTAAGCTGTTTGGGGAACCCTGTTGGTCTGTACCATCAACTAATGAACTTGTACATTCAACTGTAGACATAGTTTTATCATACCTGCATTCCACCTGCATTGTTTTGAGAATAGAGTAGTTACATTAGCTAGATGAGTTTTAGATTGAAGGGCTTGTTGTTCAGAATGTGTATCTCACTCACAATGGCTAACTATTTCCCATTAATTTCATTTGAAAGGGAGGTTGGCTAGTTCTAAAGGGGGAGGTGCCCCCTTATAAACAGAATTATTTGAAAATATAGTCCACAGAATTGCCTTGCAGGAATGTATAGCCTGAAATTTTTAAGTTGCGTTATCTGTTTTGGGAGTGCTAGTTATAATAAAGCCAAAACAAATTGCACTGTTTCTTATGTAGATAATATATCTGGAATAATTGTGCTACAGACATAACGTAAAGTCCTTAAAGTGAATAATCATTGATACTATCACTGTGTGTTGGCTTTTGTGTCCTGATTAAAGCATACTGATTATACACTTTGATTTTGGTATTGATACTAACACTGTGTGTTGGCTTTTGTGTCCCGATTAAAACATACTGATTATACACTTTGATTTTGTATTGATACTATCACTGTGTGTTGGCTTTTGTGTCCCAATTAAAGCATACTGATTATACACTTTGATTTTGGTATTGATACTATCACTGTGTGTTGGCTTTTGTGTCCCGATTAAAGCATACTGATTATAAACTTTGATTTTGGTATTGATACTATTACTGTGTGTTGGCTTTTGTGTCCTGATTAAGGCATACTGATTATACACTTTGATTTTGGTATTGATACTATCACTGTGTGTTGGCTTTTGTGTCCCGATTAAAGCATACTGATTATATACTTTGATTTTGGTATTGATACTATCACTGTGTGTTGGCTTTTGTGTCCCGATTAAAGCATACTGATTATAAACTTTGATTTTGGTATTGATACTATTACTGTGTGTTGGCTTTTGTGTCCTGATTAAGGCATACTGATTATACACTTTGATTTTGGTATTGATACTATCACTGTGTGTTGCCTTTTGTGTCCTGATTAAAGCATACTGATTATACATTTTGATTTTGGTATTGATACTATCACTGTGTGTTGGTTTTTGTGTCCTGATTAAAGCATACTGATTATACACTTTGATGTTGGTATTGATACTATCACTGTGTGTTGGCTTTTGTGTCCCAATTAAAGCATACTGATTATACACTTTGATTTTGGTATTGATACTATCACTGTGTGTTGGCTTTTGTGTCCTGATTAAAGCATAGTGAATGTACACTTTGATTTTGGTATTGATACTATCACTGTGTGCTGGCTTTTGTGTCCTGATTAAAGCATACTGATTATACACTTTGATTTTGGTATTGATACTATCACTGTGTGTTGGTTTTTGTGTCCTGATTAAAGCATATTGATTATACACTTTGATGTTGGTATTGATACTATCACTGTGTGTTGGCTTTTGTGTCCCAATTAAAGCATACTGATTATACACTTTGATTTTGGTATTGATACTATCACTGTGTGTTGGCTTTTGTGTCCTGATTAAAGCATAGTGAATGTACACTTTGATTTTGGTATTGATACTATCCCTGTGTGTTGGCATTTGTGTCCAGATTAAAGCATACTGATTATGCACTTTGATTTTGGTATTGATACTATCACTGTGTGTTGGCTTTTGTGTCCTGATTAAAGCATACTGATTATACACTTTGATTTTGGTATTGATACTATCACTGTGTGTTGGCTTTTGTGTCCCGATTAAAGCATACTGATTATGCACTTTGATTTTGGTATTGATACTATCACTGTGTGTTGGCTTTTGTGTCCTGATTAAAGCATACTGATTATACACTTTGATTTTGGTATTGATACTATCACTGTGTGTTGGCTTTTGTGTCCCGATTAAAGCATACTGATTTTACACTTTGATTTTGGTATAGGTTCATAGGTTCATAGGTTCATACTAGGCTATCTGCCCGAGGGCATTTATAAGCCTAGCCCATAGTTTTGTGGCTTACGCCACCCCTTTAGTATGGGGAACTATACCCATTATTTTGCTGTGCCTCTGTCGAGCAGTGACACTGAGGTAATCCCTGGGGTATATCTGCGATCTCCCATCCATTGGTCAAGATTTCTCTTGAACAAGGCCAGCGAGGTGCTCTGCCTCACATATACTGGGATTTTGTTCCACAGCATAGGGAGTCTCTGGGTGATGAATCTATCCCTCCAGCACGTCCTATTAATAGCCGTGTCGAGGTTTAAGTCTCCCGCCCTTGTGGCTCTGACGGATCTAGATTTTTTGAGGTGAAGCATATTCATCAAATCTGGGTTTGACATGGCCTTGTATGTTAGGCAAAGGTCACCTCTGAGCAGCGTAGGCGACTGAATAGAGCTGGAGTTCTTTCAGTCGGGCAGCATAGGACAGATGTTTGAGACCCTTTATCCTTTTGGTGAGGAACTTTTGTGGCCTCTCCAGCTGCTGCAAGTGTCGGGTCAGATACATTCAGAATGGGGCATTGTACTCAATCATTGGTCTGATGAGTGATGAGTAAAGGGGGACTATGACCTCCCTTGATCTAGATGAGAATCCCTTCATGATAAGGTGGGCAATGTAGAAAGTCTTCCTAACTACTTTAGCTACATGGGTGTCGAATGACAGACTACTATCAACCTGGGTCCCCAGGTCCCTGATAACTTCTTCTGTGCTCAGTGGATTGCCACCTATTTGGTAGCTAGGGGTAACCTTGTTCTTCCCGAAGGGTATGACTATGCATTTTTTGGCATTTAACTTTAGGCCATGGCTCTGCCACCAGTTATCCGTTTCTGTGAGACCCTTCTGAAGGATATCTGTGTCAGATGTGTTTTCTACTATGGCACCCAGTTTGCAGTCATCTGCAAACTTTGTCAGCCATAACCCTCCTGTGTTTGCTTGTACTTCGGAAAAGTAGATGCCAAACAAGAGTGGGCCCAGGACTGAGCCCTGTGGTACACCACTTGTGACAGGCTTTGAGTCTGACATGGCGCCAGCAACTCTGACCCTGTGGGTCCTGTCACTCAGCCAGTTTGCAACCCATCTTGTGATGTATGGGTTAACATTTAAGCTGATGAGTTTTTCAATGATACCAGAGTGGGGTATTGTATCTAAGGCCTTCGCCAGATCGAGGTAGGCTGTATGGACTGCCTTTCCCTCATCAATGGCTTTGGTGACTGTTTCGAAAAAGTCAACCAAGTTTAGAAGGCATGATCTGCCTTTGACAAAGCCAAACTGGGATGGATCCAAAGTCTGCAAATTCCCTATGTCTTTATTTATGAGGTCCATTATGATCCTCTCCATGGCTTTGCAGATAAGGCTTGTCAAGCTAATGGGCCGGTAATTTCCAGGGTCGGTGGAGGCACCGCCTTTGTGAAGTGGGACCACAGTTACAGTGCGCCACTCCCTGGGTACGTATCCAGAGGTGAGACTATGATTAAATAGCTGTCCTAGCTGTGGGTTTAATTCCTCGTTGAGTTCGTGGAGCACACAGCCGGGGACACCATCAGGTCCCATGGATGCTGTGTTTTTTGCTTTGGAGAGAGCAGTTCTTACTTGGGCGTTGGAGATGTTTGGGGGGCTGCAATCGCTTGGTATAGATATCTCTCCTTTTGGGGAGGGGAGGTGAAGTTTGCACTGAACCTGTCAGCCAGTATGTTGGCAATGTCTGTAGGATCAGTAATCTTCACATTATTTTGAACTAGTTCTGAGCATATCTGGGAGTTTCCTCCCAGGTTTCTAACATAGCTAAAGAAGGCCTTATGATTGTCTTTTGAGTCTTTAGCTATTTTTCTCTCAAAATTTGCTTTGGATGATTTTATGAGAGCTCTTAGTTTTTACTTATAGTGATCAAGGGTGTCTTACCTTTTAAGGATTTTGCTCTATCTTGTAGTAGCTTCCTCCTTTGTTGTAGAGTTTGTTAATGGCTGGGGTCCACCAGACTGGACGCTTGCCTTTGGTACAAAGAGTCTTTGTTTTGCTTGGGATTGCCTTATCCATGCAGTCCTGCAGGTGCTGGTAGAAGGCATTTGTAAGTGATTCAGCGGCTTGAGTACTGTTTTCCGCCGCTCGGGGCCTTAAAGGAGACCACACTAGTCTTTAGAAGTGTGAAGTCGGCCGAGAAGTTCTTTACTGTGGTCTTTTTTATTTCAGGTGGGGTGGGATGAGGACCTCCAGCGAGATTAGTTTGTGATCTGATCTCACCAGTGAGGGGTATACTTCCGGTGTTGAACATTGTGCTCCCATGTTCGTGATGATGAGATCAAGTATGTTTTCTCCTCTTGTGGGATGGTGACTAGTTGTTCCATGGCATTTGAGTTTATGAATTCCAGGAACTTTTGGGCTAGGGTGTTTGGGCTTGAGTAGTGTTCCCAGTCTATATTAGGGTAATTGAAGTCACCTAGTATGATGGTGTTTGGTGATACATTTATCCCTCTAGTGTTTTCAGGAAGGCCATGTGAGGTTCCTGAGTTTGTGAGGGTGGCCTGTAACATGCTACAATTTGCAGAGCAGTCTTGCCTATGGTTAATTGCACCTGGATGGTCTCCGATGCATCGTGCATTGCCACCAGTCTTGAGGTGTGGGTGTCCTTGATGAATATGGATACCCCTCCTTTCTTGGTATTGTCCGGATTTTGGGGCCGGAACGCATGATATGAGGTAAAACCTGATAGTGCTGGGGTGCTCTCAGGAGCCTTGAACCAGGTTTCTGTCACAGCACAGACATCGATGTTCTCCATACTGAGAAGGGCCTCGAGTGCGTGCATTTTGAGATTTAGACTTCTGGCATTGAGCAGCATTACCCTTAGTTTTTTCCTTTTTGTGTTCTAGGGTGGTAGGTTTAGAATTTGAGCCTTGCCTAAAAAGACACTATGGGGTGGCAAGAGCCTTTGCCAATATCCGAATCCCAGGGTGACAGGTGCAAGTCATCCTTGCGGCAGCGTGGCTTGTCCAGCATGTCATCCCAGGCAGACAGACATTGATCCCCTTTGAATGACACCAGAGTTTAAGCCAATTGTTAAAGCTGATCATCTTATCTCTGTATTGTGGCATCATTCTTGGTGAAGGTAGGATACTGCTCAAGGTCAGGGTCATACCTGCCTGGGCTACATAATCAGAGAGCTTCTCAATGTCTCTTTCATGTAGTCCAAGGAGGTACGCCTCAGGTCGCTTACACCAGTGTGGACAATGACTGAGTCGTATTTGTACCTGCTGTTGAGAGACCTGAGTGCTTGCGTTATGTGGCGGATTCTAGCGCCCGACAGACAGCTTACTGTGACCTTCTCCTTACTCAGTCTGGTGAGCGGGACGTCAGTGTGTCTGACTATGGAGTCACCAATGACTAGTGTGTCTGGCATTGTGTTTGGCCTTAAGGGCTGTGACTGTTTGACACTCTGACTGTGAGGTCTATGTGTTGCAGGTGTTGTGTTCTGAGGTGGTGGTTGTTTGGGTGTCTGCTTTGGTGGCCTCTGCTGTTTTGGTAGATTTTTGATCAGAGCCTCCGAGTATGTCTTAGTGTGTTTATGTGTATGATTTGAGGTTGTGATGGTACTATGTGAGACTGGGTCTATAGTGTGTGTGGTAACCTTCTCCTCCTGACTGGTCTTGCCAGTCCTATGTTGAGAGAGCTCAGCCTCTAGTTTGGCCGTATAGTTGCATCTCTCACATGTATTTGTGTTTTGTGGGAGGAGGAGAGGGTTGTCTGTGTACAGGAGGCAATTGTAACATTGCCTCAGTATTCCCAGGTTCACCAGCTGAGCAGGAGAGGACACTAGCAACTGATCCCTCGACATGCTAGAAGGATTAGACAAAAAAACTTTAAAAGAGATTCCGGGGGACGTGGGTGACCGAGAAATGGGGGTTTGTCTTTTTGGGGTGCTATCTATAAGAGTGCCGTATCAAGGTAATAAGTACTGTAGGAGCAAGTGCTAGCTTTAACAGATAGAGAATAGCCTACTTGGAGTCAAGTAGAGATGATCTTTTTAGTTATAGGATACGCTGATTAGATCAGTAGTATAGTTCGAGGAAGGTAGTTTTAAGGGAAAATTTGAAGAGTGGACTTTAGGTAGCCCGAATAGTTTAAACCTGCTTAACCGGTACTGCCCTAGTGTGCAACAGTGGCAACTCCGTGCTAAATCGCGCTAAATCGCGCTAATGCGCGCCAAAGCGTGCTTTATAGCAGGGGGCTGGAAAAGACAGGAAATGACCCAAAATGGCCAATAAACTACAAGTTACTGCCTTAAACCACTCCTCTGAGGACAAACAGGCAGCTCAGTACTCCCTACTCCCACTAGTGAGTAAAGAAACTACCCCTTGACCAAACAAGGAAAATGGAGAAACACAGGAACCAAGACAAAGCCCAGGGATCAGCAAATCTGATCACTGGAACAAACTATTAGGAAAGTATGGAAAACAAGAGTATTTTTTTTTGTTTTTTTCAAGTTTTTTTTTTCAGATAGGCAGAAAATACAATAAATGCTGTATGTTTCGACTAATTGCTATCAAAAGCTAGTACACTTGAGTGTATTAGCCTGTTGTTTAACTTTTAAGCAAAACTTAAACAAGCAAGTGCAACAAACAATTCAAGCTATTAAAAACAGTAAAAACAGGTAATAACAGAATAAAACAGGCAGAAATAGCAATCGAAAGGCTTAAAAAGTCGAAAATGCAGAAAAAAATACTTAGAATCTGGAAAGTTTGTCTTTTCTGGTCTCTGCTGCTCTAGGAACTCTGCTGGACACCACGAGGAGCTGTGCTGAGTTCTCTATAGCCAGAAAAGCCCGCCAAAGCGTGCTTTATAGCAGGGGGCTGGAAAAGACAGGAAATGACCCAAAATGGCCAATAAACTACAAGTTACTGCCTTAAACCACTCCTCTGAGGACAAACAGGCAGCTCAGTACTCCCTACTCCCACTAGTGAGTAAAGAAACTACCCCTTGACCAAACAAGGAAAATGGAGAAACACAGGAACCAAGACAAAGCCCAGGGATCAGCAAATCTGATCACTGGAACAAACTATTAGGAAAGTATGGAAAACAAGAGTATTTTTTTTTGTTTTTTTCAAGTTTTTTTTCAGATAGGCAGAAAATACAATAAATGCTGTATGTTTCGACTAATTGCTATCAAAAGCTAGTACACTTGAGTGTATTAGCCTGTTGTTTAACTTTTAAGCAAAACTTAAACAAGCAAGTGCAACAAACAATTCAAGCTATTAAAAAACAGTAAAAAACAGGTAGTAACAGAATAAAACAGGCAGAAATAGCAATCGAAAGGCTTAAAAAGTTGAAAATGCAGAAAAAAATACTTAGAATCTGGAAAGTTTGTCTTTTCTGGTCTCTGCTGCTCTAGGAACTCTGCTGGACACCACGAGGAGCTGTGCTGAGTTCTCTATAGCCAGAAAAGCCCGCCAAAGCGTGCTTTATAGCAGGGGGCTGGAAAAGACAGGAAATGACCCAAAATGGCCAATAAACTACAAGTTACTGCCTTAAACCACTCCTCTGAGGACAAACAGGCAGCTCAGTACTCCCTACTCCCACTAGTGAGTAAAGAAACTACCCCTTGACCAAACAAGGAAAATGGAGAAACACAGGAACTAAGACAAAGCCCAGGGATCAGCAAATCTGATCACTGGAACAAACTATTAGGAAAGTATGGAAAACAAGAGTATTTTTTTGTTTTTTTCAAGTTTTTTTTTCAGATAGGCAGAAAATACAATAAATGCTGTATGTTTCGACTAATTGCTATCAAAAGCTAGTACACTTGAGTGTATTAGCCTGTTGTTTAACTTTTAAGCAAAACTTAAACAAGCAAGTGCAACAAACAATTCAAGCTATTAAAAACAGTAAAAACAGGTAATAACAGAATGAAACAGGCAGAAATAGCAATCGAAAGGCTTAAAAAGTTGAAAATGCAGAAAAAATACTTAGAATCTGGAAAGTTTGTCTTTTCTGGTCTCTGCTGCTCTAGGAACTCTGCTGGACACCACGAGGAGCTGTGCTGAGTTCTCTATAGCCAGAAAAGCCCGCCAAAGCGTGCTTTATAGCAGGGGCTGGAAAAGACAGGAAATGACCAAAATGGCCAATAAACTACAAGTTACTGCCTTAAACCACTCCTCTGAGGACAAACAGGCAGCTCAGTACTCCCTACTCCCACTAGTGAGTAAAGAAACTACCCCTTGACCAAACAAGGAAAATGGAGAAACACAGGAACCAAGACAAAGCCCAGGGATCAGCAAATCTGATCACTGGAACAAACTATTAGGAAAGTATGGAAAACAAGAGTATTTTTTTTTGTTTTTTTCAAGTTTTTTTTTTCAGATAGGCAGAAAATACAATAAATGCTGTATGTTTCGACTAATTGCTATCAAAAGCTAGTACACTTGAGTGTATTAGCCTGTTGTTTAACTTTTAAGCAAAACTTAAACAAGCAAGTGCAACAAACAATTCAAGCTATTAAAAACAGTAAAAAACAGGTAGTAACAGAATAAAACAGGCAGAAATAGCAATCAAAAGGCTTAAAAAGTCGAAAATGCAGAAAAAATACTTAGAATCTGGAAAGTTTGTCTTTTCTGGTCTCTGCTGCTCTAGGAACTCTGCTGGACACCACGAGGAGCTGTGCTGAGTTCTCTATAGCCAGAAAAGCCCGCCAAAGCGTGCTTTATAGCAGGGGGCTGGAAAAGACAGGAAATGACCCAAAATGGCCAATAAACTACAAGTTACTGCCTTAAACCACTCCTCTGAGGACAAACAGGCAGCTCAGTACTCCCTACTCCCACTAGTGAGTAAAGAAACTACCCCTTGACCAAACAAGGAAAATGGAGAAACACAGGAACCAAGACAAAGCCCAGGGATCAGCAAATCTGATCACTGGAACAAACTATTAGGAAAGTATGGAAAACAAGAGTATTTTTTTGTTTTTTTTTCAAGTTTTTTTTCAGATAGGCAGAAAATACAATAAATGCTGTATGTTTCAACTAATTGCTATCAAAAGCTAGTACACTTGAGTGTATTAGCCTGTTGTTTAACTTTTAAGCAAAACTTAAACAAGCAAGTGCAACAAACAATTCAAGCTATTAAAAACAGTAAAAACAGGTAGTAACAGAATAAAACAGGCAGAAATAGCAATCGAAAGGCTTAAAAAGTCGAAAATGCAGAAAAAATACTTAGAATCTGGAAAGTTTGTCTTTTCTGGTCTCTGCTGCTCTAGGAACTCTGCTGGACACCACGAGGAGCTGTGCTGAGTTCTCTATAGCCAGAAAAGCCCGCCAAAGCGTGCTTTATAGCAGGGGCTGGAAAAGACAGGAAATGACCCAAAATGGCCAATAAACTACAAGTTACTGCCTTAAACCACTCCTCTGAGGACAAACAGGCAGCTCAGTACTCCCTACTCCCACTAGTGAGTAAAGAAACTACCCCTTGACCAAACAAGGAAAATGGAGAAACACAGGAACCAAGACAAAGCCCAGGGATCAGCAAATCTGATCACTGGAACAAACTATTAGGAAAGTATGGAAAACAAGAGTATTTTTTTTTTTTTTCAAGTTTTTTTTTTCAGATAGGCAGAAAATACAATAAATGCTGTATGTTTCGACTAATTGCTATCAAAAGCTAGTACACTTGAGTGTATTAGCCTGTTGTTTAACTTTTAAGCAAAACTTAAACAAGCAAGTGCAACAAACAATTCAAGCTATTAAAAACAGTAAAAACAGGTAATAACAGAATGAAACAGGCAGAAATAGCAATCGAAAGGCTTAAAAAGTTGAAAATGCAGAAAAAAATACTTAGAATCTGGAAAGTTTGTCTTTTCTGGTCTCTGCTGCTCTAGGAACTCTGCTGGACACCACGAGGAGCTGTGCTGAGTTCTCTATAGCCAGAAAAGCCCGCCAAAGCGTGCTTTATAGCAGGGGGCTGGAAAAGACAGGAAATGACCCAAAATGGCCAATAAACTACAAGTTACTGCCTTAAACCACTCCTCTGAGGACAAACAGGCAGCTCAGTACTCCCTACTCCCACTAGTGAGTAAAGAAACTACCACTTGACCAAACAAGGAAAATGGAGAAACACAGGAACCAAGACAAAGCCCAGGGATCAGCAAATCTGATCACTGGAACAAACTATTAGGAAAGTATGGAAAACAAGAGTATTTTTTTTTTTTTTCAAGTTTTTTTTTCAGATAGGCAGAAAATACAATAAATGCTGTATGTTTCGACTAATTGCTATCAAAAGCTAGTACACTTGAGTGTATTAGCCTGTTGTTTAACTTTTAAGCAAAACTTAAACAAGCAAGTGCAACAAACAATTCAAGCTATTAAAAACAGTAAAAACAGGTAATAACAGAATGAAACAGGCAGAAATAGCAATCGAAAGGCTTAAAAAGTCGAAAATGCAGAAAAAAATACTTAGAATCTGGAAAGTTTGTCTTTTCTGGTCTCTGCTGCTCTAGGAACTCTGCTGGACACCACAAGGAGCTGTGCTGAGTTCTCTATAGCCAGAAAAGCCCGCCAAAGCGTGCTTTATAGCAGGGGGCTGGAAAAGACAGGAAATGACCCAAAATGGCCAATAAACTACAAGTTACTGCCTTAAACCACTCCTCTGAGGACAAACAGGCAGCTCAGTACTCCCTACTCCCACTAGTGAGTAAAGAAACTACCCCTTGACCAAACAAGGAAAATGGAGAAACACAGGAACGAAGACAAAGCCCAGGGATCAGCAAATCTGATCACTGGAACAAACTATTAGGAAAGTATGGAAAACAAGAGTATTTTTTTTTGTTTTTTTCAAGTTTTTTTTTTCAGATAGGCAGAAAATACAATAAATGCTGTATGTTTCGACTAATTGCTATCAAAAGCTAGTACACTTGAGTGTATTAGCCTGTTGTTTAACTTTTAAGCAAAACTTAAACAAGCAAGTGCAACAAACAATTCAAGCTATTAAAAACAGTAAAAACAGGTAATAACAGAATAAAACAGGCAGAAATAGCAATCAAAAGGCTTAAAAAGTCGAAAATGCAGAAAAAATACTTAGAATCTGGAAAGTTTGTCTTTTCTGGTCTCTGCTGCTCTAGGAACTCTGCTGGACACCACGAGGAGCTGTGCTGAGTTCTCTATAGCCAGAAAAGCCCGCCAAAGCGTGCTTTATAGCAGGGGGCTGGAAAAGACAGGAAATGACCCAAAATGGCCAATAAACTACAAGTTACTGCCTTAAACCACTCCTCTGAGGACAAACAGGCAGCTCAGTACTCCCTACTCCCACTAGTGAGTAAAGAAACTACCCCCTGACCAAACAAGGAAAATGGAGAAACACAGGAACCAAGACAAAGCCCAGGGATCAGCAAATCTGATCACTGGAACAAACTATTAGGAAAGTATGGAAAACAAGAGTATTTTTTTTTTTTTTTTTCAAGTTTTTTTTCAGATAGGCAGAAAATACAATAAATGCTGTATGTTTCGACTAATTGCTATCAAAAGCTAGTACACTTGAGTGTATTAGCCTGTTTAACTTTTAAGCAAAACTTAAACAAGCAAGTGCAACAAACAATTCAAGCTATTAAAAACAGTAAAAACAGGTAGTAACAGAATAAAACAGGCAGAAATAGCAATCGAAAGGCTTAAAAAGTCGAAAATGCAGAAAAAAATACTTAGAATCTGGAAAGTTTGTCTTTTCTGGTCTCTGCTGCTCTAGGAACTCTGCTGGACACCACGAGGAGCTTTGCTGAGTTCTCTATAGCCAGAAAAGCCCGCCAAAGCATGCTTTATAGCAGGGGGCTGGAAAAGACAGGAAATGACCCAAAATGGCCAATAAACTACAAGTTACTGCCTTAAACCACTCCTCTGAGGACAAACAGGCAGCTCAGTACTCCCTACTCCCACTAGTGAGTAAAGAAACTACCCCTTGACCAAACAAGGAAAATGGAGAAACACAGGAACCAAGACAAAGCCCAGGGATCAGCAAATCTGATCACTGGAACAAACTATTAGGAAAGTATGGAAAACAAGAGTATTTTTTTTGGTTTTTTTTCAAGTTTTTTTCAGATAGGCAGAAAATACAATAAATGCTGTATGTTTCGACTAATTGCTATCAAAAGCTAGTACACTTGAGTGTATTAGCCTGTTGTTTAACTTTTAAGCAAAACTTAAACAAGCAAGTGCAACAAACAATTCAAGCTATTAAAAACAGTAAAAACAGGTAGTAACAGAATAAAACAGACAGAAATAGCAATTGAAAGGCTTAAAAAGTCGAAAATGCAGAAAAAAATACTTAGAATCTGGAAAGTTTGTCTTTTCTGGTCTCTGCTGCTCTAGGAACTCTGCTGGACACCACGAGGAGCTGTGCTGAGTTCTCTATAGCCAGAAAAGCCCGCCAAAGCGTGCTTTATAGCAGGGGGCTGGAAAAGACAGGAAATGACCCAAAATGGCCAATAAACTACAAGTTACTGCCTTAAACCACTCCTCTGAGGACAAACAGGCAGCTCAGTACTCCCTATTCCCACTAGTGAGTAAAGAAACTACCCCTTGACCAAGCAAGGAAAATGGAGAAACACAGGAACCAAGACAAAGCCCAGGGATCAGCAAATCTGATCACTGTTTATTTATTTTATTTTTTTACATTTGTTGACCGGGCTAGTCTGGCTGGATACATGTCCATTTTCAGCAGAGGCCCGAGGAGAAAAGCTCCACTAATAAAACTAAGTGACTAACAAATATCAAGTAAATAACAAGTAAATAACAAGTAACTAATGCATGCAGGCAACTTAGGGAAAAATTGATATATAGAATAGTAATGGGAAAGCAATTTAAACAAGAAATAAACATCAGTACAGAATCATTATAATTTAAATAACTACTATAGATAGACTGCTAAAAAAGAGATGAAGAAGGGAGAAAAATAGGGACAGGTAGAGGGTTTGTAAAAATTTAGTCATAGAAGTCAGTTAGTAGCAGGGATATAGTGATGAGTACTATTTTTAGGATAGAGATTTGCACACAGGAAGATTGGAACTGGGTTAGATACATGGAGAGAAAAACAGGTTAGAGATAGTGGAGGGTAACATAAAAAGAGGTAGGTAGGAGTAAATAAGCAGGTTGGTGGGTTGCTAGGTCTACTTCTTGGAGGGAAAGAAGTAGTGAAGTAGGGTAGTTAGAAGAGCAATGTAGGGTGAGAGAGACAGTGGTTGTTTTTTTAAGCTCAGTCAGGATTTGAGCAGGGGCATAGCCAGTGAGATTGCAAATGTTTTCTTGTTTGTTTTTTGAAAAGGTGGGGTGAGCTTAAAGTGGTTAGTTCTTTGGGGAGTTTGTTCCAGTGAGATCCTACAGTATTAGCAAATAAGGAGTCACCTGCTTTGTTGTAAGATTTGAGAGTAGCTACTAGAAGTTTGTTGGCTGAGCGAAGGGAAGTTAGATTTTTGTATGGGGTGATAAGGTTATTAAGTATGGGTGTATTAGAGGGGTAATGGAGAATTTTATAAGTGATAAGTAATTGCTGTAGGAGAATTTGATTCTGTAGTTCTAGCCAGTTAAGAATTTTGAGATTATGACAATGGTGAGTTCGATATGGGGAACCAGTGGCAAACCTGGCAATACTATGGTAGGCTGTGGCTAGTTTCTGGTGGTTAGCTTTTGAAATGTTAATAAATGAGGAGGAGGCATACAGTAGTGTAGATAGGAGATGAGTTTGGGCAAGAGACACTCAGGTAGCTGCAGTAAGAAAGGGCTTAAGTCTGTAAAGGGCACCTATCTTTTTATTAACAGCCTTGATGGTTAGATCAATGTGACAGTCAAAACTCAATTGATTGTCTATAGTAACGCCTAGGAGTTTAGTGGAACAGTCAGGATTGATGATCGTGCCATTGCCAGATGTGATGGAAAATGAGATAGGGGCAGATTTAAGTGTTGGTGTAAAGAGTAGTAATTTGTTTTTTTTGGGATTAAGGAGGAGACAGATATGTTGGAACCATTTTTCAACCATAGTAAAGAGTTTCTGGGTGGAAGAGTGGAGTTCTCCTGAAGATGAAGCAGAACAGATGAGAGTTGAATCCTCTGCATACTGAATACAAGTGGATGTTGGGAGTGAAGTAGCCAGGTTATTTATAAATGTAGAGAAGAGGAGGGGACCTAAGATGGATCCTTGAGGAACACCGATATTGACTGGGAGCTGTGAGGATATATGGCTGTCCCAGAGGACAGCTTGTTTTCTATCATTCAAATATGAGTCAAACCATTGTACTGCTGAAGAGTCAAGTGAAAGTTATGTCAACGTATCTAGGAGTAGTTGATGGTTAACCATATCAAAGGCTTTTGAGAGGTCTAGGAATAGGGCTGAGGAGAAAAGGTTGTTATTGCGATTTCTGTTTATTGTGTCGGTGAAGGAGAGAAGGGCGGTGGAAGTACTATGGTGGGGCCTAAAACCATGTTGTGAGTCTACTAGTAGGCTATTTTGCAAGAGGTGATTTAGGAGTTGTTGGTGAATACAACGTTCCATAATTTTAGATAGAGGAGAAAGTAGGGCTATAGGTCGGTAATTAGAAAGTTCATTAGAGTGACCTCCTTTATGAAGGGGAATAATATAGGAGACCTTCCAGCAGGATGGGATAGTAGATTCGGTTATTGTTCTGTTAATTAAGATCGAGATTGGGTAAGCTAGTTCAGATGCTGCTAGTTGTAGGTATTCAGCTGGTAGTTTGTCGGCTGAAGGGGTGCAGGGTTTAAGTTTAGAGAGTAACTTACGTATGTGGGCTGTGGAGACTGTGCTAAATTTTAGGGTGGGGGTGTTATTTGGAGGAGAGGTGTGTTGAGGGGAAGGGGGGGGAGTCATGGTGTTCACTAAAGAGGTGACTGTTTCAGAGAAGAAGTTGTTAAAGGTATCGGCTATTATGTTGGGTGAAGTTTGTGCTAAGGTAGTAGGTGTGGGAGTTTTGGTATTTCCTGGATGTAGAAGTTTATTGATTCCTGCCCAGAATTTTTTAGGGTTGTAATTTTGGTTATGTTGATATTGAAGGTAATAGTTTTTCTTATCAAGATGGATGAGTTTTTTTGTAGTATTTCTAAGATGTTTGAAGTGTAGAAGGTCATCAGGGTTTTTAGTGGTTCTCCATTTAGTCCAAATTTTATTTCTATCTAGCATAGTTTGTTTGGTTGATTTGGAAAGCCAAGGGGCAGCTTTGGAGCTTATTCTAATTAATCGAGCTGGGGCATGCTGCTGTAGAATTTGTAGGAAAGTGTTATTGAAATAGGCAACTGCTTCGTCAAGTGGGAGGTGTTTTAGAGTTGACCAGTTGCATGCCTTGAGGTCATTTAGGAAGGAGGACAAGTTAAAGTTGTTTTTATTGCGTACAGTATGGTAAATAGCTTGTTTGAGAGTATTATCTTTTTGTTTAGTGATATAGGTAAGGAGATGGTCGCTGATATTGTCTGGGAGACTGGAACAAACTATTAGGAAAGTATGGAAAACAAGAGTATTTTTTTTGTTTTTTTTTCAAGTTTTTTTCAGATAGGCAGAAAATACAATAAATGCTGTATGTTTCGACTAATTGCTATCAAAAGCTAGTACACTTGAGTGTATTAGCCTGTTGTTTAACTTTTAAGCAAAACTTAAACAAGCAAGTGCAACAAACAATTCAAGCTATTAAAAACAGTAAAAACAGGTAATAACAGAATGAAACAGGCAGAAATAGCAATCGAAAGGCTTAAAAAGTCGAAAATGCAGAAAAAAATACTTAGAATCTGGAAAGTTTGTCTTTTCTGGTCTCTGCTGCTCTAGGAACTCTGCTGGACACCACGAGGAGCTGTGCTGAGTTCTCTATAGCCAGAAAAGCCCGCCAAAGCGTGCTTTATAGCAGGGGGCTGGAAAAGACAGGAAATGACCCAAAATGGCCAATAAACTACAAGTTACTGCCTTAAACCACTCCTCTGAGGACAAACAGGCAGCTCAGTACTCCCTACTCCCACTAGTGAGTAAAGAAACTACCCTTGACCAAACAAGGAAAATGGAGAAACACAGGAACCAAGACAAAGCCCAGGGATCAGCAAATCTGATCACTGGAACAAACTATTAGGAAAGTATGGAAACAAGAGTATTTGTTTTTTTTTCAAGTTTTTTTCAGATAGGCAGAAAATACAATAAATGCTGTATGTTTCGACTAATTGCTATCAAAAGCTAGTACACTTGAGTGTATTAGCCTGTTGTTTAACTTTTAAGCAAAACTTAAACAAGCAAGTGCAACAAACAATTCAAGCTATTAAAAAACAGTAAAAAACAGGTAGTAACATAATAAAACAGGCAGAAATAGCAATCGAAAGGCTTAAAAAGTCAAAAATGCAGAAAAAAATACTTAGAATCTGGAAAGTTTGTCTTTTCTGGTCTCTGCTGCTCTAGGAACTCTGCTGGACACCACGAGGAGCTGTGCTGAGATACTATCACTGTGTGTTGGCATTTGTGTCCTGATTAAAGCATACTGATTATGCACTTTGATTTTGGTATTGATACTATCACTGTGTGTTGGCTTTTGTGTCCCAATTAAAGCATACTGATTATATACTTTGATTTTGGTATTGATACTATCACTGTGTGTTGGCTTTTGTGTCCTGATTAAAGCATACTGATTATACACTTTGATTTTGGTATTGTTACTATCACTGTGTGTTGCCTTTTGTGTCCTGATTAAAGCATACTGATTATATACTTTGATTTTGGTATTGATACTATCACTGTGTGTTGCCTTTTGTGTCCTGATTAAAGCATACTGATTATACACTTTGATTTTGGTATTGTTACTATCACTGTGTGTTGCCTTTTGTGTCCTGATTAAGGCATACTGATTATGCACTTTGATTTTGGTATTGATACTATCATTGTGTGTTGGTTTTTCTGTCCTGATTAAAGCATACTGATTATACACTTTGATTTTGGTATTGATACTGTCACTGTGTGTTGGCTTTTGTGTCCCGATTAAAGCATACTGATTATACATTTTGATTCTGGTATTGATACTATCACTGTGTGTTGGCTTTTGTGTCCCAATTAAAGCATACTGATTATACACTTTGATTTTGGTATTGATACTATCACTGTGTGTTGGTTTTTGTGTCCTGATTAAAGCATACTGATTATACGCTTTGATTTTGGTATTGATACTATCACTGTGTGTTGGCTTTTGTGTCCTGATTAAAGCATACTGATTATACACTTTGATTTTGGCATTGATACTATCACTGTGTGTTTGCTTTTGTGTCCTGATTAAAGCATACTGATTATACACTTTGATTTTGGCATTGATACTATCACTGTGTGTTGGCTTTTGTATCCTGATTAAAGCCTACTGATTATACACTTTGATGTTGGTATTGATACTATCACTGTGTGTTGGTTTTTGTGTCCTGATTAAAGCATACTGATTATACACTTTGATTTTGGTGTTGATACTATCACTGTGTGTTGGCTTTTGTGTCCTGATTAAAGCATACTGATTATACACTTTGATTTTGGGATTGTTACTATCACTGTGTGTTGGTTTTTCTGTCCTGATTAAAGCATACTGTTTATACACTTTGATTTTGGTATTGATGCTATCACTGTGTGTTGGCTTTTGTGTCCTGATTAAAGCATATTGATTATACACTTTGATTTTGGTATACTAGAAACATTTTCTGTCTTTTTTTTAACTCTTGTGAAAGAGGTGCAAATATTAGCTGGTAGACTTGAATAAGCTGCACTGCAGGATAAAGGTCATTGATTGTTGTAGTTAAAGTAGGTGCAAAGAGTCAAACCTTTGTCACGCTCTCCAGTGTACAATACTCCCCAGCATACCTCTCAACTTCTTAGAGCAAGAAATCTGGACTAAGCCATAAATAAATGTGGACAAAAATTGGGACAATTTTTAAATATTGCTCTTACAAACTTAAAAAAGTTGATAGGATAACAGGTTTTGTATTAGTATAAATTTTCTGAAGGATATGAAGTCTGAAACTCAAATGTATGTCATTATTGTTGAACTTCAACCTTTACTGATTTACCACTAATTTGCAAGAAAAACACCATTTTATGAGAAACAAACCAAAAATATGGGAGCAAAATCTGACAATCTGTGAAAATCTGTACAGCTGAGAGGTATGCCCCAGGCCTCCTCTGAAAATGGGCCCTGCCCATTTGGACTTTCCCAGTCAACAAAGTCAAATAAATAAATTATGGATTTCAACATATATTTATTTATTTCTGTATAGACATTTGTTTACTAGGATAGTCCAGCTGGGCCAATCAAGGCCCATTTTCAGTGGAGGCCTGGGGAGAAAAGCTCCGAAACACACAGATACAAGTAATACAATAAAATTTAAATACAAAACAAATCAAAGTAGAGATGATGACTTACAAGAGATACAATTTAAAATACAAAATGAAACAAGACATGATCAACAAGCTTGGTATTTTTAGATAGTCTGTCTAATAGTAGATACCTGGAATAATTTCAATGAGTTACAAAAGAAGAAAAAAGAAAGAAAGGAAAACACATGAGCATATTTCCATGTTTTTTTGCAGTTGTTTATTACAAAAGAGCACTAGGATAAAAGCTTTGAAAGCATAATTTCTGCTATAGGAAGGGGAAATAAATGAGAGGCTATTGGCTGTCTAAAGGAAAGAGAGGACAGCAGGATTTAGTGAAGCGAGGTTATGGTTAGCTACTAGACAGAAAGGATGCGTGAGAAGTAAGTTAATCCAGGCTAGAGGCAGAGACAAGGGCAAAATTTACAGACAAAAATTACGTTTTTAGTCAGGTTTAGTGCAGAAGCAGATCCAACTCTTAGTGAGATTTTTCATACCACGAATAACATAACCAATACGAATTTGAGACAGGATGCTAATTTACAGCAAGCAATGCTCAGATATGGCCTTCTGATAAACTGTAAACATTTATATGTGCTTGCACAAAATTGTGATCACAGGTATGCAAACAAGAATGTTTTTGAAAGGCATGCATTATGAGGGAAGCAGAGTTCCCCACTCCCTATGTGGAGGGGGTTGTATATCCGATATCCCCTGCTACTTATTATAATAATTTCCACTTTTGCTATTAATTAAGAAGAAAAAAATACTTTGGTAAAACAAAAATCTAGCATCTGTCTTTCTTTCCTCTGCAACTTGTAGCACCAAAGCAGAAAATTAACATTTTCAAAATATGGGGCTCAATTTTATTTTTTTTTTATTCCAGACTTGCATTTAAAAATAAGAAATTAATAACATCAGATATTAGGATGGAAAACAATGAGGGCAGAAAGTAAATGCCTTTTACATCCTTCTTGACAGAATGAACACTATCAGGGGTATTCAATAAAGCCTACATTGCCACCGTGAAGTGCACACAACCACGGAAAGTTTTAGTTCTTGTTCAGTCTGGCCATAGCAAAAGTGTGGGCGAAGTGCCTAGATCCCTGTTCAAGGTCCTCGCCTTCTACCTGTCCAATATCTGTGGGCTCACTGGACTTGGTAGGCATAGACCTACTGGCTATGTCTGATGGAAATGCAGGGGATGTCAGCTTCATTGTTAAGATTCAACCTCTGCACCCCCCGACTGTGCCTCAGTTTGGCCACCATCATCATCAGAGTCTGTTGATAGATTGACATCAGGTGGCACAGGGACCACTCTCCCACTGTCTTGATCACCTGTGATAAAAAGCAAGAAACACAGGAATAAATTAGTACCTGCACTACTATAGTGCAATATATAGTAAAAAACTAACAGTATTACCACTATAACAGACAGTACAGCAATATGCACAACAGGCCTGAGATCAACATCGCACACTAAAATAATTCTTTAAATTGCTCAGCATTAACAACATAAACATACTTGCCTTACTATTTGCAGATGAGATACTCCCCTGTAGCCCAGATAGTCCCGGAAGACATTAAGCAAGGGGTAAGGGCAAGATCATCACAGTTAACAGTAACACAAGGGGTAATACATTTACCCTTTTATATGTCCATTTATTATAATTTCAACAAGAAAGTGGCTGACAACACTAACCTAAGCTTATAACTGTAAAAACTTCACCCCCCCCAAAAAAAAGACACATGACACAGAATTACCTTACTGATTTCAGTTGTTTTACCATACAACAGTATTCAACTGTTCAGATTTATTTATTTATTTTATTTTATTTTACATTTGTTGACCGTGTTTCTCCAACTGGGTTGATAGCCCTTGTTCAGTGGAGGCCCAGGGAGAAAAGCTCCACAGTTATTTATATAAGAAAATAAAGTACTTAAGGTACAAAAAACAAAAACAACATTAAACTCCAGAAATAATTAGTTATACAACATATTTATAATGTTCAAATAGAATTCCTATAAAATACAGACAATTAAAATTAAATTTTCAATAAGAAGCAAGTAACAACACTGATTAGAGATAGGACTGTGATTGAAATGTAGCATATTGAGGTATTTTAAATTAAAGTAGACTCCATAAGATAATAGTAAAAGAAGTGATATGAGAGTAGGCGTAGGGTAGCAAAGCCTACCTGGAAGCTCCTCCTGGGATGTGCTTACTGTCTCAGAAACCGCTGCTCCGACATCCAGGACATGCTGTACTACACTTTCCTGCAAGCTGTCTGGATCTCTGATATTGGCCAAGAACTCTTCATTGGGGCTAGCGGTGGTTCCATAGCAGGCCCTCCTCCAGTAACCATCTGGTCATGGCCCACTGCAGCTGCTTTCCTCCGTACAGATGTGATCATGTCAGTGGCCATGTGGTGCACCTTTTCATATGTCTTGCCATGGCCACCCATGGCATTGACATCAACTGCTATCTGCCACCATATTTGCATCCTATGTGTCATATCTCTCCATCCCCTTTCCAGCAGAAAAGCACCATGTTACCTAAACCCATCTACAATCACTTGGTTCTTGGCATCAGTGAAGAGGGGTCTCCATGGATTGACACGCCTGGGTGGCATACTCATAGGTGTCCTAAAAGACAACAGAAGTAGAATACACGTAAGTATCACATAACTACAAAATAACTGTTTAACAGAAAAGGTAGCCAGTCAGTATTACCCACTGGAGAAACATAAAACACTCTACAGATGTGAAATACTAACAACAGGCAGGATGTACAACAAGGAGAGTAACAAGAGCAACATATCCTCATGTGTGTCACAGCAGTAACTCGCCTTTGCTCCCCCCACCAAAAGAACAGTCCATTATTGTTTGTGCCATTACAGTAACTCATCTTTGCTCCCCGCCACTCAAAACAACAGGAAAATGACCCATTTTGCTAGCAAACCATCTTTGAAATGCTGAAAGTGCTATCAAAGGACCTGTCCCTGAAACGTGTGTACATATTTATCACACAGCATTCCATTCTCATGCATTAGCAATTGTGTACACCTCTCATACGGCCTGACAAACATGCCCATGCCATCAGTACACTTCTAAGTAATGCATACAGATAACACTGTAAAAGTCTTTGCTTCAGATTTTAATTAAATACATTTCAGCATATGCAGTATGTAGGTGACAGAATGGAAGCTTACCTTCTGAAATTCAGTAGTCCTCTGTACAGACACAGTACAGTGGATATAAAAAGTGTACAGACCCCTGTTAAAATGCCAGGTTTTTGTGATATAAAAAAATGAGACCACAATAAATCATTTCTAAACTTTTCCCACCTTCATTGTGACCCATAACCTGTACAATTCAATTGAAAAACAAACAAATCTGTTAGGGGAAAAAATATAAAAAATAAAAAATGTACAATAACCTGGTTGCATTGTTGTGCACACCCTTAAACTAATACTTTGTTGAAGCACCTTTTGATTTAATTACAGGATTCAGTCTTCTTGGGTACACACCTGCCATCAATTAAAGAGACTCTGATTAACCCCAAATAAAGTTCAGCTGTCCTAGTAGGATTTTCCTGACATTTACTCAGTTGCCTGCTACAACAAAAGCCATGGTTTGCAGAGAACTAACAAAGCATCAGTGGGATCTCATTGTTGAAGGTATCAGTCCAGAGAAGGGTACAAAAAAAGTTCCACAGCATTGGATATACCATGGAACACAGTAAAGACAGTCATCAAAAAGTTGAGAAAATATGGGACAACAGTGATGTTGCAAAGAACAGGATGTCCCTCCAAAATTGATGAAAAGACAAGATGAAAACTGGTCAGGGATGCTGCCAAGAGACCTACAGCAACACTGAAAGAGCTGCAGGAATTTCTGGCAAGTACTGGTTGTGTACTACATGTGACAACAATTTCCTGTATTCTCCATATGCCTGGGCTATGGGGTAAGGTTGCAAGACAGACGCCTTTTCTTACACAGAAAAACATCCATGTCCAGCTAAAATTTGCAAAACAATACACCAAGTCTCCCAAAAGCATGTGGGAAAATGTGTTATGGTCTGATGAGACCAAGGTTGAACTTTTTGGCCACAATTCCAAAAGGTATGTTTGGCGCAAAAACAACACTTTGCATCACCAAAAAAACACCATCCCCACGGTGAAGCATGGTGGTTGTAGTATCATGCTTTGGGGTTGCTTTTCTTCAGCTGAAACTAGGGCATTAGTCAAGGTGGAGTTAATTATGAATAGTTCCAAATACCAGTCACTTCTGGCCCAAAACCTTTAGGTGTCTGCTAGAAAGCTGAAGATGAAGAGAAATTTTACCTTTCAGCATGACAATGACCCTAAGCATACATCCGAATCAACAAAAGAATGGATTCACCAGAAGAAAATTAAAGTTTTGGAATGGCCCAGCCAGAGCCCAGACCTAAATCCAATAGAAAATCTGAGGTGTGACCTAAAGAGGGCTGTGCACAAGAGATGGCCTCACAATCTGACAGATTTGGAGCACTTTTGCAAGGAAGAGTAGGAAAATATTGCCAAGTCAAGATGTGCCATGCTGATACACTCCTACCCAAGAAGACTCAATGCTGTAATTAAATCAAAAGGTGCTTCAACAAAGTATTAGTTTAAGGGTGTGCACACTTATGCAACCAGCTTATTGCACATTTTTATTTTTTGTAGTTTCTCCCCTAGCAGATTTGTTTATTTTTTAATTGAATTGTACAGGCTATAGGTCACATTAAAGGTGAAAGAAGTTTTGAAATTATTTATTGTGGTCTCATTTTTTTATATCACAAAAGCTTGGAATTTTAACAGGGATGTGTACACTTTTTATATCTACTGTACATCATGAAAAAAGGGTTTTTGCAGTCTTCTAAACATATACAACTCTTCTCAGCATCAGTTGTCCTAGGTACATGTTTGCCTATTTATATGGTATAGATTCAAGGCTGTTAGCTTAGTGTAGATTCAAATGAGGTGTGAACTCATTAGAATTGCTGAATCCCAAAAAAATGGATCCGTGTAGGAGATGTAAATATAGTGCAAGCACTCCCTCAGTGTTTGTTTTTAATGGGTTGCAATGGTGAATGATTAGTGATTGGGAGAAGGAAAACAGAACAGCACCACAGGTTGCCTTACTTCCACTGGTTGTGTCAGGGTAGCTCTACAAAGTGTTAAATGTAAGGCTGGAAATGCAGGTAAGCTGCACATAGGTCATGGATTGTGTTCCTTAACATCCAACCTGCCCTTCATTTGTTGGCAACTGCATATGATATAATTTCCACTTAATATCCTCACACATTTTAAGGCCAATGATATAGAATGGCTTGCATATGATATGTCTCAGATTACTGCTCAGATAAATGAAGAATGGCCAACAAACACAGAAATATAAGACAGATCTGTATATTTACAAACAATAATCGTGACAGGTTGTGCGATCACTAGGGACACTATATCCAAAACTAATACATGTGCAAATAACACTTGTATGGTTTGGTATCAGTGTAGATGCTGTTGCAGTTGGTTGTGTGCATATTGATTTATGTTCTTTGCTGTAAAGCTGTTTGTGTGGCAAAGAGGGATAAGGCACCCATCCTGTGTTCTGAAGGTGCATTGGAGTGAGAGTTCTAATCAGAGCTATGTAGAATTATCTCATGTGTACTAACATTTTCTAGCTTGTATGCCATAGATTGCTTTTCCTCATTTCAAGTACCTCTCTCTTTTTATTTATTTTTTTGCGACCACTGCATGATGCGCCACTTAGTGCAAACTGGACAACTGGCCAGACAGGACCTAGACAGTCAAAAACAGAAACTAGATGCATTCAATTAAAAATATTAGGCATCATGCAAAACTGCTAAGTGACATTGTGAGGTGGTTAACAGTGAGACCATAAGAATGATTAGAAAAATAAGGAATGTCTTGTAACTAGTCCTGTGTCAGCAGGTATAAGTGTAGGGCTAGAGTAGAGATGGTCCTGGGTTCTAATACAGTGTGTGCAGCCTTTGTTTTAGTGTTGTGACGTTGCAGTTCACAGCAATGAACTTCAACATAGACAAGTATTTTTTCAACCTTTTTGTGGTAACAGGTGTAAATGTAGGACTGCCATACACATGGATCCGGGTTCAACTACATCATAACCCATACACGTTTACTGCTGTTTCACTTCCTGTTGTAGTCGCTCTCACTTATAACACTTGACATGGTGTAGCTAATATTAATTATATGTATGAGGGCTAATGCACTAGTATTGTATCAGTTATGTATTCATTTATCTATGTATTATCACATTTATTTTCAAATGTGTGACTGTGGGTATATTGTGTACTATGTTCCTGTAAGTGTATTTTTCCTAGCTGGACTGGCATGGCCTTCACATTTGTCTAACATGCATAAACAACTGCCTGTACATCCAATAACCTTGAATTTGCTTTTCTTATTACTGTTGTGCTCCAGTTATCATTGTGCAAACATGGTGCTCTGAAGTCCACAATTGAGAGCAAAGTGTTTGCATGATGGTAAGCAGAGAGCAACATTTTCAAAGAGTGTGCACACTCGTAGTAAATGTGATGACTGGAATTGGTGGGAAAGCATCATTCTCAATTGCTCTAGATCTAAGGCAGACATGGCAGGCATTTATGGGGAAGGTGTCAGGTTTAGGGCACACAGATGGGGTATCTAGGGGACCAAGATTTGTATTGTACTCCTAGTTAAGAACCACAGTGCCAGGCTTCTGCAGGGGGACTATTCTGGCTCCCAGAATAAGTCAGAAGCTTGGGATAGTTTGGCCCAGGCTGTAACCAGTGCCACTGGTATCCTCACACTGGTGAACAATGTAGGTGTCACTACAATGACCTCCGGAGGAGGAGAAAGAGGGATACCCTTGACCATTTGATTGGGGAATTTAGGACTGCGGACATCCCACACCTGTGTAAGTATCAACTACAGAGAGTACTTGTAAGACTTAAAAAAATGAATGTAGGCAAGACTGGTATTCATAATGATATTGTGTTCTGTTCTGCTTTTTTTCACAGCTGCCAGGGACCATGAAGTCAATGTATGAACCCATGGGACTAGACTGGTGAGGATAAGGGAAGCATGTGGTATGTATACAGCAGAATAGTAGTGCTATTCTAACATTAAAAGTTAAGTGCACACACTTACCTCCAAACTGGAACAATGCTACAACAAAATCTCTAGATTTGCAACAAATGCCAAATCCTCCTCTCATCACTGCACCTCCCTCCACTCCCTAAACTGGCTTGAACTCCCCAATCACCTTGACTTTCTCCAAATCATAACAGCCCACAAATTATTATTCCACCCTACAAACTGCCCTGCTCTTTCTAACATTCTACAGCCTTATACCCCCTTAGATCACTTAGATCTTCTCACCAAAACCTAATCACCGTACAAAAACCGAAGCACCCGGCAGTTTCATTACTCTTATCCTTTACCCTAGCCAAAAAATGGAATGCCCTGCCCTCCACACTTAGGTCCTACACCAACCATAACATCTTCAAAAACCATCTTCATTCTTACCTCTGCCTAAACAGGAAATGCAATTGCACTCTCCAGCCCATACCTCTCAAGCTATCATCCCACTTCTCTCCTGGCTAACCTCTTTTACCTACCTAACCTCTTTAATATACTCAGCATAGATACTTAATTAGTAAATCCTGATTTCATGCCATAAGCCAGTATTTCCTCCTGAACAATTGAAATTGTTAATATTGTATTCTTTTATTGTTAACTGTCATTTGTAATACAACTGTCTGAATTTTTTATGTAATTAAACTGCTGTTTCTTTCTGGAGCTTTTCTCCCCGGGCCTCCACTGAAAACGGGCCTCCAAGCCCAGTGGACCTCCCCGGTAATCAAACTGAAATAAATAAATAAATAAATAAATAAATAAATAAAGATAGATTTTTGATATTTTATATAGTTGTATCAAATTGAGCATGCATATCTCAGTTGTAAAAGCAAGTATGCATGCATTTGTCTGTAGCACAAACCAAGAGTACAATATTAGAATTTAGTTGGAGATTGTGGGTTCAAAGACCACATTTTCCAACTATACAATACTGTTAATTCTTCAATTATGTGTAATTTAAAGATTTAAAAATAAAATATCTCTATAACAGTGGCACTCGTGCCCTGCTGTAAACTGTAATCTGTATAACTGGAGCATGCATGTGTGCAATATATGCACATGTCAAGGAGTACCTGCTGCAGTCTGTAGTGTAGTGTGCACCTGCTAGGAGCTGGTATTCTTAAAAGTAAAAGTAAAAGTTATCTGTTAGGAGCTGGTAGTCTTAAAAGTAAAAGTAAAAGTTATCTTTTAGGAGCTGGTAGTCTTAAAAGTAAAAGTAAAAGTTATCTGTTAGGAGTTGGTAGTCTTAAAAGTAAAAGTAAAAGTTATCTGTTAGGAGTTGGTAGTCTTAAAAGTAAAAGTAAAAGTTATCTGTTAGGAGTTGGTAGTCTTAAAAGTAAATGTTAAGATAATACAGTTAAGCTAACTGCCCTTGTGAGCCATTTTAAGCCTAGCCAATAATCCTTTGTGAGACTCAAACCCTGCACCTTGTGTTTGCAAGGCAAACACCTTAACCATTAGGCCACCCTCCCAACCCAAGTGCATTGTATATCACATATGAAGGTATTAATCTTATCACCTTTTTCTCTTACCCCAATGCTTCACTTCTATTATTTTATTTTTATTTTATTTATTTTTTTATTTTTAATTACATGCTGACAAAATGTGTCTATGTCATCCATGCGTACCACATCACTAAATGTTCCACTGCATAGCAGGGTAGGCCTGCCCCACAGGATCCACCTATCCCCCACTGGCTTTAACACCATTGCCCAGCACATCTGGAAGCCAACCTGGCAGCACTGCCTCTGCTGACCCTGCTCTATATGCCCCCTCAGATAGTTTTGCTCCAGAGGCTGGTCCAGTGGTACCCTCTGAGAGCAGTAGTAGAGGGGGTGATTTTATCACCCATGCTGAATTTCCAGGGATGGTACAGAGGGTTATGCACCACATTGTTGGTGCATGTCTGTGTCAGCTGGAGAGGCTGCTCTCCCTCATTTTACATAATACCTGGAGGAAGAGATGCAGATGTCATGCACTCCAGCCAGTGGTGGAGTGAGATGACAGTGATGACAGTCCAGTGGGCGAGAACTCGATTCTCTTTATCACCCAGCTTGATGACCATGGGTTCATGGTGTCCTCATCATCACCCCAATCATGGTGTCCACCAACCTTTTGTGTCCATCATTGTCCCTGTCTCTTGTCTTGTTTGTCTTGTCTGTCTGCAATTTCTACTTCACCAAACCAACTTACCAGACCCAGACATACTTACATCCCTTCCCCTACATTCTTTCTCTTCAAAAAAAAAAATTGTCTCATACATAGCTCTCCATTTCACAAACATGTCTTCTTGACACACTTGATTTGGTCCAATTGACTATACAACATGATTGTGTTGTGGTCACCCCTCTCTCTGGAGGCAACAGTCCAAATTCAGTTAATATTTGGTAGATACGTTCTTTCCTTCCTTCCTCCTGCACATTCCTATCCTGCTTTTCCTTTGTTCTTCTTCCTGCTTGCTCTCCATTTCACCACTGTCCTATCCTTCCCATTTCTTTTCATTAATGCATTATTGTGTGAAGGCGCACATCGTTCACCAACGTGCAGCAACAGTAATGTGAAAGTGATTAAAAGTATTACATACAGCTGTATTCAAATCCAGTACCATCTGGCCCCAAAAGGGAATGCATCATTGCATTAACTGCATTAGCACATGCTGCCAGAGAGACAATTAAGTAGCAGGTGTATTCCAGAGACTCAGTACAAACTGTCAGAATTTCTTCGTCCCCCTGCTTGCTCCCCATTTCACCACTTTCCTATTTACCCCATTTTAATACTTTAATCTGGTAAAAAAATAGAATCACACACAACACACATAAGTAGCAGAAAAAAACAATGGATCCCTTCACTTCTTGGGCTCCATGTTTGCAAGAAGGTGTGCATCATGCATCAATGCACAGTGACAGTGAACAGCTGCAAAAGCAACACATCTCATATAAACAATTCATGTCATGGCATTATCACTTTGTAATGAAAAGTGTTTTAAAGTATTAGATACACCTGTATTTGAAACCAGTGCCATTTGGGCCAAAAAAGCAATGTATCAGTGCATTAAGAAGTGCTGCCACACAGTCAGTTAAACAGCAGTTGTATTTCCTAGACTCAGTACTAACAGTCAAGCTTTAGCAATGTGGCTCACTTTTGTGCACTGCTTAGTTAAGCACAAACATGTATATCTCGCATGAGTATGCACTTTGCTAACCGTTGTGCAAATCTGCTGCTCACCCTGGTATGAAAATGTTTATGTCATGCTGTGTTACTGTTGTTTACAGTCCATTTCCTGTGTATGATATGAAATTACATGTGTAAACATTACAAATTGAGGGCTGTATCTAATAATATGTCACATATTTACAATACATCCATCTGTTGCCACTCCAAGCATTGCAGCCCTGGTGTCTCAGTACTTTTCCCACATATATATCAACCATAGTACATAATGTAACATCAACTGTTGTGTGCTATGCAATGCACATCAATCTGGTAACATACAGAACTACAACTACTGACCCATATGCCTAAAAACACTTAACTGCAAGACTAGGGAAGGAATCAGCATGGACCATATCCACAGGGACATGGGTGAACTTCAACATCCTTGGCAAACCCATTTTGTTTTCGGCAAGGGGTACATCTTATTGAACCTTGTGGACTTCTTGGATACTGACCCCAGAGACCTGGATGAGTAATAACAGGACATACCACCTATGTTGACTTATACAAGACCTTTGACACTATCCCCATTCATGTGTCATACTGAAGATCTCCCATATGGGAATTAAGCCATACAGTAGTACAGGGATAGGCAACTGGCTCACTGACATAACACACACTTTCAAAGTTGGGGATTGCACCTCCAGCAGTAGCTAGTTATCATTAGAATATCATAAGGATCTGTGCTTAGCCCTCAACTGTTTGCAAACTACTTCCATGAAGCACAGACAATGGGAGATGGCCTGTGGTTTACCAAGCTTGCAGATGACTGGTAACTGGACATACTAATATGGGGTCCCCCAATAATGGTAACATATTGTGGAAGGACCTGACACACAGAAATGATTGGTGCCAAACTCATGGACTGAACCTTAAAGCATACAATGGCCATTGTCCCCTTTGGAAATGAAGAAGTACCCTGATAATTATGATATACACAGCACCTCTCTAAGCTCAAACACAGTGTTGTGAAACTTAGGAACACATGTTGATAGTAATCTACACTTTCATCACTATGTGTCCATAGTGGTGACACACACACACATTCTGCATTGCACACATCATGCATATTGACATCACATCCAAAACAAGGGTAGTCATACCTCTACTGTACTCTACCCTTAACAGAGCACTAATTTAGTACAATGTTCTCTTCTGTCTGTACCTCACCAGGCCCCTGTAGCAATTAGAGAAATCACAGTGTTATGCCTGGGAGACTGCAGGACCTCCAAACATGATGTATGTGAAAAGACTGAAAGACCTAGAAGTGTACTTGGTATCATACAGGCTGCTGAGAAGTAACCTATGCCTGCCTTAAAGAACAGTCTCAGACCCTGCCATAGTGAAAATGCTGCACATCTGCTAATCAAGTGGGACAAGAATAACTTGGCCCAAGGTTCTCAACCTAGCCTGTGACATAAACAGAACATGCTAGGGAGACAGCTATATCCTCCAGTGACTCACACTCCTCTGTAATAGGCTTCCACTGTGTGTCTGAATCAGTGCTCCTCAATAACCCTGTTCAAGCGCAACTTTGACTACTGGTTGGGTGATTGTAAGGTCACCTCTAGTGTAGCATCTATGTCTGTCATACACAGGGCCAGTTGGTGCTGCTCAGAAATTCGGTCTGCTAACAACGGCCATCCAACTATGCTCAATAAGGATGCTTGTTTTTTTACACAGCTAGGCTTCTAAACACTGTAGATCTATTAGGCTGGTAGCCTCCTATGTACATATAAAGCTATGAGCCCATGCAGGTCTCCCAAAATTTTGTCTCCCAAATGGCCTGCTGATGTCATCTAGTATAAGTTCACCTGCAGTCTTGTAAAAGTCAGACTTGTGCTGTGGTGCTTGTGTAAAGTACTGTGTTCTGAAGTCTGTGTACTTAGATAAGTAGGGATTCTATTCTCACTGCAGTCCACTATGTGTGTGTGTTTGTGTCTAACCAGAAGAGCAGCAATGTGTATCTTACAGTTGCCACTCCAATCACATTGATTGACAGTATTTTGATGCTTGCACATGCCTACACATCCATTTTCTGTAGGCCTCCCAACTTCTTCTCTCAAACATACACTGCTGATTTCATCCACTATAGGTTGACGTGCGGCCATGTTAAAGTCATACTTGTGCCGTGGTGCTTGTGTAAAGTACTGTGTTTTGTAGTCTGTGTACTTAGATAGGTAGGTGTTCTATTCTCACTGCAGTACACTGTGGCTGTGTGAGCTGTTGCTTGATGTTACAGACATTTTACACCAGCATGTGGGACATTGATATATTTTTATCAGCTGACACTGCTGATGTTATCAGGTATAAAGTGTCTGGGACACTTCAAGTCGGACTTGAGCTGTGGTGCCTGTGTAAAGTAATGTGTTCTGTAGCCTGCCTACCTTAGGTAAGAGTTCTATTCTCACTGCAGTCAAGTGTGTGTGTGTGTGTGTGTGTGTGTGTGTGTGTGTGTGTGTATGTGTGTGTGAACAGTTGCTTGATATTACAGACAGCATTTTACAGCAGCATGTGGGACACTTTTATATTCTTCTGAACAGACACTGCTGATGTCATCAGCTATAGAGTGCTGTCTGAGACATTCCACATCACACTTGTACTGTGGTGCTTGTGTAAAGTACTGTAGTCTGTGTACTTTAGATAGGTGGGGATCTAGTCTTACTGAAGTCAACTAAGTGTATGTGTATTTGTGCAGTTGCTTGTCAGTAGAAAGAGCATTTTACAACAGCATGTGGAGCAATGCTTTTACTATCTCCCTCTTAACAGACTTTGCAGATGTGCAGTATACACATCAGGGCAGGGTCAGTGATGTCCTGTAGTCCATGCACAAGTCTCCTCATCCTTTCCAATACAGATTTCAGGAACAGGGATTTCAGTATATCCACTTACATCATGGCATGGTTTGTAGGACCTGTATTTTTTTGGTGTGTAACCCTTGTGGTCAGTCCAGCTACTGCAGTGTCTGGTGAGGTACATGCAAAAGGAAGTATTAGATTGTATTAGTGTTCAGATGAAGTGTGAGTATAGTGCTGTGATATCCTCCTCAGATCTGGAGACAATGGTCTGACTTCTGATGTGCATGACCTAGCCTTTCCATACCACTGTGGGCACTTATTCAAAGTTTGGATCCCTATCCATGTGCATTACCAATTCTTACACCATTGATTTCAGCATAGGGGAGTGTTGTTAATGGTGCATTTACCAGGCAATTCCACTTTTCATAAGGCACAAATTCTGACACATCCTGTTTTTACTAGTAGACTGTGTGGCTTTAGCACCAATCATTTGTGTGTGTTAGCCCCTTTTGTGTTATAGTGACATCATTGGTGAACTCAATGATTGCAACCAATATGCACAAATCAGCAAACCTGGTAAGCTACAGGTCATATTTTTTTAGCCTGGACTGTTGAGAAATAGATTCCAAACAGTATAGGGCTCAGCACAGATCTTTGGGGTACACCAATTGTGAGAGCTGCAATGGTAGAGGTTGATTCACCAACTTTCACAATAAATGGTCTGTTAATGAGGATATTGGTTAACCAACTAGTGATGTAAGTGTTAATCCTTAGCTTGTAGAGTTTGTCAATGATACCTGAGTAAGGGGACTGTGTCCAAACCCTAGGATAGATCAAGATAGGAAGTATGCACTGTTTTACCTCCATGCAGACCTATCACGCAACAACAATGGGATGTGACAACATCACAGATCACCTATAGTGTGACTATACACCTACCTGACATGCTGTGATACACATTTCAACACACCATCCAGATGGACTACGTTCCCATACATCTGTCCTCTCAAATTATCTATGGTATGATCTCAGTTATTCCCATTAGGGGTAATATAAAGTTATTGACCATGGGATGGGTAAGGCCAGTTTATAACCAAATGGAACAGTTTATTTCAAGCACAAAAAGAGAAATTGGCCAGGCTCAAAATGTCCTGCAAGTACAGCTAGTTGACTACCCACCTACGAACCTGTAAGAAAATAGTAGAAGTGAGATGGAATAAAACCAATAAATCCACAAAAAAGCTCACACCAGGTGTGGTGCAGCAAACGAAAATGGAGTCCAAATTCAAACACAATGCCGCAAACAACAGTGATGCAGCAAGCAGAGATAAATCCAACTTTGAACTCCAAGCTTAATCCAAATTCAAAACATAAGCACTTTCATCCCTTAAACTTCATCAGACAAAGTACTTTACACTCAGCCGCCTTTTAAAAGATAAAACTTGAGACCTCACTTCCGCTTCTCCATTCATCTATAAAAAAGTTTTTAAAGGACCACTGTTTTTTTTAAATGCAAGTACAACACAGTAAAAAACTACATGCATAAAACCACGTAAATAATAACATGCTATACAAATACAACACAATAAAAAGCTACATTTATAAAATCACACAAGTATTACTATAGTTTGTCATGTAATCTAAACATGAAAAACAGTTGTTTTAAAATCCTAAAATGCAAAAAGAATATTTAAGCCATCAAACTCTAGCCTACTGAATGTGTTAATAAATAATTTAGGTATTAAATATTGGACATTTAATATTTAGCAATATCAAATCTTATCTTTTCAAAGCTTTAAGTTTTAATAAACTGGAAATTGACTGGCTATCATTCAAGCCTGGCCAATGAATACAGTCTAGTCGGATTTGCCAACTTAATTCTGCTTTCTCCAGTAAATAAGACCTTGCTCCACCTCTAACTGAGGGAGCTATGGATTCTAATATAACAAATTTGAATTTATGTTCATTATATTGCCCTATATGTTTAGCAAGTGCATTAAGTGGGCATTGATCCCTGATGTCCCTAAGGTGTTCACTTATTTTGTTTTTGAGCTTGCACTCCATTTTTCCAATGTAAAGGCATGAACATAGTTCACAAAGGGCACAATAGACCACTCTTTCAGTGGTACAAGAAAATCAGGTGTAGTGCAGCAAACAAAAATGTAGTCCAAATTCAAACACAATGCAGCAAACAACAGTGAAGCAGCAAGCAGAGATAAATCCAACTTTGAACCTCCTTTAAAGTGGTCCTTTAAAAATGTTTTGGTAGATGAATGGAGAAGAAGAAGTGAGGTCACTTAAAAGGAGGCTGAATGTAAATTACTTTGTCTGATGAAGTTCCTCTATTAATGTTTTAAGGGACGAAAGCGCTTATGTTTTGAATTTGGATTAAACTTGGAGTTCAAAGTTGGATTTATCTCTGCTTGCTGCATCACTGTTGTTTGCTGCATTGTGTTTGAATTTGGACTACATTTTTGTTTGCTGCACTACACCTGGAGTGAGCTTTTTTGTGGATTTACTGGTTCATTGTCTTTATCTTCTGTTCATGGAATAAAACCAACAAGTGAAGAAAGATGTAAAAGCAGGTACAGGCAGGCAGCCTAAAGGTAGGCAGGCAATAAGACAAGACAGCGATGAAGGCCAATAGCGGGATTCTTGATTATCCATGAAAAGTAATAAACCCACTGAAAACAGAACATTTGTGTCTGTCTCAGTAAACATAAAATGTACAGAAAGGAAGAAGCCAAGAGGGAACAAGAGCATCGAGCAAAGAGACGGAGGGATTGTGTGAGAGAAGGTCTGCGACAGTCAGGCATGAGTGTCGAAGAAGGTAGAAGAGCCATCGAGCAAAGAGACGGAGGGATTGTGTGAGAGAAGGTCTGCAACAGTCAGGCATGAGTGTCGAAGAAGGTAGAAGAGCCATCGAGCAAAGAGACAGAGGGATTGTGTGAGAGAAGGTCTGCGACAGTCAGGCATGAGTGTTGAAGAAGGTAGAAGAGCAGCATTGAACAGAGAAAGATGGTGACAACTGACATGACACCACAACCCCACGTAAAAATGGGAAAAAGGGGGGTTAATGATGCTGATAATGATGATCAGTAGACATGAACTGAAATACTGCTTGGAACACTCCACACAGCTCTGGAAACCTCATTGCTTTAAGGACATATGCAGGACAAAAGCAATTCACAGGTCAACAAAATGGTACAAAACGTAGTCCGGAGTCAATGTAAAAACACCAACATACCTCACATAGTCCAGGACTTAGTCCTGAGTCAACGTAAAAACACCTACATACCACACATAGTCCAGGACTTAGTCCTGAGTCAACATAAAAACACCTACATACCGCACATAGTCCTAGACTTAGTCCTGAGTCAACGTAAAAACACCTACATACCTCACATAGTCCAAGACTTAGTACTGAGTCAATGTAAAACATCTACACACTGCACATAGTCCAAGACTTAGTCCTGAGTCAACATAAAAACACCTACATACCTCACATAGTCCAAGACTTAGTCCTGAGTCAACGTAAAAACACCTACATACCTCACATAGACCAAGACTTAGTCCTGAGTCAATGTAAAACATCTACACATGGCACATAGTCCAAGACTTAGTCCTGAGTCAATGTAAAAACACCTACATACCTCACATAGTCCAAGACTTAGTCCTGAGTCAACGTAAAAACATCTACGTACCTCACATAGTCCAAGACTTAGTCCTGAGTCAATGTAAAAACACCTACATACCTCACATAGTCCAAGACTTAGTCCTGGGTCAACGTAAAAACACCTACATACCTCACATAGTCCAAGACTTAGTCCTGGGTCAACGTAAAAACACCTACATACCCCACATAGTCCAAGACTTAGTCCTGGGTCAACGTAAAAACACCTACATACCTCACATAGTCCAAGACTTAGTCCTGAGTCAATGCAAAAACACCTACATACCTCAAATAGTCCAAGACTTAGTCCTGAGTCAACATAAAAACACCTACATACCTCACATAGTCCAAGACTTAGTCCTGAGTCGATGTAAAACACCTACATACCTCACATAGTCCAAGACTTAGTCCTGAGTCAATGTAAAAACACCTACATAACTCACATAGACCAAGACTTAGTCCTGAGTCAATGTAAAACATCTACACACTGCACATAGTCCAAGACTTAGTCCTGAGTGAACGTAAAAACACCTACATACCTCACATAGTCCAAGACTTAGTCCTGAGTCAACATAAAAACACCTACATACCTCACATAGTCCAAGACTTAGTCCTGAGTCAATGTAAAAACACCTACATACCTCACATAGTCCAAGACGTAGTCCTGAGTGAACGTAAAAACACCTACATACCTCACATAGTGCAAGACTTAGTCCTGAGTCAATGTAAAAGTACCTACATACCTCACATAGTCCAAGGCTTAGCCATGAGTCAACATAAAAACACCTACATACCTCACATAGTCCAAGACTTAGTCCTGAGTCAATGTAAAAACACCTACATACCTCACATAGTCCAAGACTTAGTCCTGAGTGAACGTAAAAACACATACATACCTCACATAGTGCAAGACTTAGTCCTGAGTCAATGTAAAAGTACCTACATACCTCACATAATCCAAGACTCAGTCCTGAGTCAACATAAAAATACCTACAAACCTCACATAGTCCTAGACTTAGTCCTGAGTCAACATAAAAACACCTACACACCTCACATAGTCCAAGACTTAGTGCTGAGTCAATGTAAAAACACCTACATACCTCACATATTCCAAGACTTAGTCTTGAGTCAACGTAAAACACCTACATACCTCACATATTCCAAAAATGTACATACTTCAACAAAAAGTGGTGCATGGCAGCATAGTGTAAATAGTGTAGAGGATATGTGAAGAGGTATTATTCTACAGCAAGTATCAGACAACTGGCATAACTTTTCTGAGGATCGGGTTCAAGAAAACACAAACTTGACTAAAGTAGTGCTGAGATAGGAAATTAATCTGTTGTGTGGAGCTTGACTTAGTAAATTGAGAACATTTTTACATGTGTTGTTTCTTTATTTGTCTGTATTACTTCCCATTGTGTTACTTTTATTTGCCGAACATTAATCTCTTTAAGGTGGACCTTGGCAGTAGTAGAGACTGGCACTGACATACAGTAGTTTTGGCATACTGGTAGTTAACAAAATAAGGGTTTCTGGTTATGGAATATAATGGAATAAAATGTGGAAATCATTTGCAACCAGAATAAGTATAGGTGTTGTCCAGAAGTTGGACTGACTATCTCCTCTATGGCATCAGAGGACGAGTGAGAAGCTCATATTCAGCAGGGCAATGAGATGGTTACTGAGCAAGTTGGGGCATGTACTGAGGTTATCCACTAGCAAGAGTGGGGCTAAGATGGCACCAATAAGGCTACCAGTGAAGTCTTCCTCTGTGGTCTATAGTCTGGACCTTCTAAGTTCTATAAAGGCAAATGATTTTACTGTCTTACCCAACAGATGAATGAGTTTTGCTGAGTGGTCAGTAATGGAGGGTGGCAATTTCTCATGCAATCCAGTGTCTTGTAATGAGATCCACATTCTTTTATATGTTAGTAGGAAGATCTGGTGAAGAGTGTCTGCTAGTTGTTAAATAGATGTTGTTGCTTCTCTAACCTTTTATGTTATACTGTGGCTGGAAAAAATGTTATACTGTGGCTGGAAAAATATATAGACTCTCTGGTGGTTGCTCTATAGCATATTTTGGTTAAAATCACAAATAGACTGGACAAAGTAATTATTCGCAACATTACTTATATTGTCTTGTCGGAGGGACCTAGGCAGAGTTTGTAGCACTGTAAAACAACTGCATATGCTAACAGTCAATATAAAACTGACTCATTTGTGGTGGCTATGTGTAATACTGCAAAGGGGAATTGCAGTTTAGCAAAGAAAAGTGCATCACCACCAGTTTTGTCCTATAACTGTAGAATGCTTTATATTCTTTACGCAAATGTAAGGGAAAGTTAGTTTTTGGCTGGTGCCCAGCTGTTAGTGACCCCATTAGGTCTGATTTATGTTTTTCCAAATTGCTAAGGTTCTCACCAAGCTCAGTACTGACACTTAAAATGCTGGTGTGGTCAAATGAAGAAGTGACAACCCTTTGACTTGTGGTTATAAAGCATGAAAAAAGGTAACCTTACAGGGTCAGTCATTATTGAATGAAATAAGGTCTTTAACTTTGGGGACCACTCTCTCAATCTTAACCCACTAATCCAGACTACAATAAGTAATTTGGTTCTCCCATGTATTAAAAGCTTCCAAACTCACAGAAGATTCACATTTAAAAGAGGTACCTTAATTGCTACACCTATTTTAAAAGGTGTATCTCACACACACACACACACACACACGCACACACACACACACACACACACACACACACACACACACACACACACACACACACACACACACACACACACACACACACACACACACATACTCATCATCCCTTTCTTCAATACTGTTTTCTTTAGTCATAAACTCTCTCCCTGAAGATTTACCCACGTTAAGAACGATCCTTTATGCAGTTAATATGGTGATCTACAGATTCAGTTTCTCACACAACTTAATTAAGATAAAAGAGAACTTGAAGAAGACTTTCTATGACTGTTTAATGTCTTACCCATACAAAGCTCATCTTGAATAACAAAAAAAAAATAAAATAATAAATCAGTGATATTCAGAACAAAACACAAACTCTATTGTATACCCGAGAGTGGCAGATAACCCTCAACACATAGATACCCTGAAAAACCATACAACAACCTCAGTATCAGGTCAGATCAAAAATTCATCTTTCATCACCATATTGAAGTAACAAAAGCAAAAATTAGTTCTTCTCTCTTCCCAGCAAAGGAGATACCACACTTTCTCTCTCCAACAAGTAGGACCGCTATTGACAAAGGATTACTTCTTGTCCCACTTGACTGGTCTTCTTCTAATCGCCTCTGCTTCATAAAAGCATCTGACTTCATTGCAAACAAGAATTAATAACATATAGATTTATTAATCTAGCCCCAAAAACATAATGCCACTATCAATTTGTCACAAAGGCGAAACGACTCTCATTAACTCAACGAGTAAAACTACTACTAGGTTTCTTTATATTTAAATTACTCAGTCTAGAGCTCTTCCCATTTTTGTCAATTCTCTATCACAATGTTGGGAGGGTGGCCTAATGGTTAAGGTGTTTGCCTTACAAACACAAGGTGCGGGGTTTGAGTCTCACAAGGGATAACTGGCTAGTCTTAAAATGGCTCGCAAGAGCAGTTAGCTTAGTACTGATCTATGAACCTATGAACCTATGTACCTCTAATTACCAACACAGAACCTTCTAACTTTACATAACATCCCTTCAAACACCCAGAACCAAGTAGCAATGTGCCAAACACAACTTTTCTGTATTAGGACCACAAATATGACACTATCTTCTTACACACCTAAAACTAATTGCATCTCAGAACAAATCTTAAACAATTATTTTTTAAAGAAACAATGTGCAAATGCTATGGAAACAACTTTAAATTACATACTTCAAACATCATGAGATTCAAAAGCACCTTTTTACCCACCTTGTAGTTTCCATTGATAGTACATATTGTAAATAGTTTTAGGAACGATGCAATGCATTGTAAAGCACCCTTCCTAGCATGCAGCTAGAATAATGTTTTCATTGTTTCATTGGTGCATAGTGTTTTCAATAAAGTCATACTGTTCATTTATGTAAGCTTGTAATCAGATTTATTATTTTCATTTGACATATGTTTAGCACATCTGCTCATATTTGTTTATCTGTTCTGTTGTTCTCTTTTATTTATTTTGTTGTTCTACTGGGAATAAACCTGAAAATGGTCAGCAAGAATCAATATTCTGCCTTGGGTAACAAACTGAAATAGATAAAAATAAATAATTTGCAATTGGTTGTGACTGAGAAAGTCTGATTTGAATGTTTTTGTTTTGAAAATTCATAGTAAAGTCATTGCTTTCACTCCTTCAAAGAGAAACACAGAACGCACTTCTAAACCTTTTAGTACTTTCACTTGTTCCCTTTTCTTAAGCCGCGGTGGTACAACAGTACTGTTGTTGCCTCACAGCAAGAGGTTCTCCTGTTTGATTCTCGGCTGGAGTGCCTTCTGTGTGGAGTCTGCATGTCCTCCCCGTGGTTGAGTGGCCTCCGAAAGACATGTGTGAATGGGTGTGCCTTCGCTGAAGGTTGGGCGTCGGGCTGGCAACTCAGCACCATAAAAAAAATCTACTGCCAATCATTAGCGGACCGCATTCTGCTGTGGCGACCCCTAACCGGGAAAAGCCGAAACAACAACTAGTTCCCTTTTCTTACAGTCACTGTTACTGTTCAACTTGCATCACTTCATTCAGACTTTGAGCTGGTCAAGTGTTTACATAATTCACCCCCCCCCCCACATACAATGCATTGCACTCTAGACTATGAGTCAAGCAGCTTTAAACAACATAAATCTACAGAGACGTTCCCCTGTATTTATGTTCTTTCTCAGTTACAGTGTGATGCTCTGGATTTCTTTTCATGTTCTGTAGATGATTTCTTCTTACATTTTACAAAGACTCATACTACAATGGTCAGTTCACCAATGAACTAATTGGCTTTACAAATGCAACATTCTTAAATCTTCACCAGTGTTGGGTGTTATCCATTGTGCAACATTCTTAAATCTTAACTAGTGTTGGATGTTATCCATCGTGCAACATTCTTAAATCTTCACCAGTGTTGGGTGTTATCCATCATGCAGCATTCTTAAATCTTCACCAGTGTTGGGTGTTATCCATTGTGTAACATTCTTAAATCTTCACCAGTGTTGGGTGTTATCCATCGTGTAACATTTTTCAATCTTCACCAGTGTTGGGTGTTATCCATTGTGCAACATTCTTAAATCTTCAAAAAGTACACAATGAGGAACCTTGTTTGCAGACAGAAATGCCTCCGAGTCAAAAAGCTTCTTAACGCTTTTATTTTGAACAAACCAAAAGAGCGTTTTCGCCACAGACCACTGCAGCTTCTTCAGAGAAACAAGTTAAACAAAAAACACTCACTTTAAAAATACTAAATCAGGAAATGACATATTCCTGTTTCCTGTTACCAGGAAAGGCAGAAAGCGTCCAAGCGCAACTGCCAATCCAGCTCACAATTTTCTAGTATTAAAGATACAGGGCCCCCTCTGATTTTTAAGGGTACATGGTCTATAGCCATAAAGCTAAAACTATGTCCTGGGAACAATGCAATATGTTTGGCCAGTGCGTTGTCATCTTTACATGTCCTAATTGCATACAAGTGCTCATACAAGTGGTCTAATAGGTAGCAATGTTGACCGCAGAGAATCAAACACAGATTTATCTTTGAGCTTCGTCACTATTTTTAGTACTAATTCAGAAGCAATTCTGGACATCATCCGTAAGAATTGGAGGTTGATATCCTCAAACCCATCATTAGCAGGAAAATTGGGAGACGAACCCAGATTTATTTTCAAACGATCTAAAAATTTGAAGGAACTATTACAAAGGGATATTCAACAGCATAGTTTTTATAAAAGGAAAGGAATGTCCAGATGTGGATTCTGTAACTTCTGTAACAATGTCCGAACAGGGGAGACATTCCTTGTTAGGGACAGGAAGTTTGTCATCAAGCATGCACTTAATTGTGAGAGCAAATCAGTTATATACATTGCTATGTGCAACTGCTGCTCTGGGTTCTACATCGGAAAAACCGACAGGAGACTGCGAGATAGGATGTATGAGCACTTGTATGCAATTAGGACATGTAAAGATGACAACGCACTGGCCAAACATATTGCATTGTTCCCAGGACATAGTTTTAGCTTTATGGCTATAGACCATGTACCCTTAAAAATCAGAGGGGGCCCTGTATCTTTAATACTAGAAAATTGTGAGCTGGATTGGCAGTTGCGCTTGGACGCTTTCTGCCTTCCTGGCCTTAACACCAACTGCAACATTGCCCCAGTTCTTAAATTAAAAAGTTATTTTAGGTAAAACCTACTGTTATTATATAGGTTTCTCTGACTTTAGGTCTGACCCGTATATCAGGCAACACACATTGGATGACTTGGCAGTCTTGTGTGCTTTTAGCACCTTGCACTAACACATTGGGTCTAGCTAGTTGACTTGACCGTCTACTATTCAGGGCTTGCTTAACCTAACAGTCAGGTTTATAACCTAGTCTTAGTGGTCTTAGTAGGAAGACACAATGGATTCTCACGTGCTGAATCTTTCTGGTCGCACGTGTTTTCCGCAGGGCAAAGGATACTTCTCCCTTTCCTTTTTCTTTCTCCCATCCCCCCCCCCCTTCTTCTTCTTTCTTCCTTAGTCCTGCATGGTTACAGCACAAACAGAATGTTTAATAAACTAAGCCTGAGGAAATATGAGCAGTATTTATCCCTTATACACACCTCATATAAGGCAAATTTGTTTTTAATGTTTTAAGTGAGTATCAGAGTATATTTCTAGATAGATCTACTTACATATTTTGTATAGTAGTTTATTGTAAATAGTAATGACATCTGTTTTGTCATCCATATTATTGTTAAGTCGCTGAGATCTTTTTTCATATAATTGAATCCATTTCTTATTGTTGTGTGCTACTTTTAAAAATGATTCTAAATGTGGGATGCCTTTAACTTTTTAGCACTTTGTATGTGTTTTTAAATACAACTGTTCGGTAACAGGAAACAGGAATATGTCATTTCCTGATTTAGTATTTTTAAAGTGAGTGTTTTTTGTTTAACTTGTTTCTCTGAAGAAGCTGCAGTGGTCTGTGGCGAAAACGCTCTTTTGGTTTGTTCAAAATAAAAGCGTTAAGAAGCTTTTTGACTCGGAGGCGTTTCTGTCTGCAAACAAGGTTCCTCATTGTGTACTTTTTGGTCTGATTTGTTTGAAAGCAGTTTTTGTGATTCTTAAATCTTCACCATTGTTGGGTGTTATCCATTGTGCAACATTCTTAAATCTTCACCAGTGTTGGGTGTTATCCATTGTGCAACATACTTAAATCTTCACCAGTGTTGGGTGTTATCTATCGTGCAACATTCTTAAATCTTAACCAGTGTTGGGTGTTAGTCCATCAACTCACAACAGGACAGCTTTATCCCATTTACTCTTTATGAGCTAAAGCTGCTGACAGCATCTGAGTATCATAACCACCCCCCGGTACCATATACCTCACCCAGCTCAAGACTTGGAGACTGAGCAACAGTAACTGGTGAGATGACCAATCAGAGAAAAGCAGGAGGGCAACAGTATTCTCATGGTCTGACTCAGCTTGATGAACAATTATGTAGGCAAAATGCTGCAGAATTGAGAATCAGAAGGTAGTCTTCATTATCCAGTACAAGATCTCGCTGAACCACTGTATGAGAACATGATCCATTATGACATAGAAGGAAAGAACAAGAGGAACTAATGAAGGATATTCAGGGACACGTAATGACAACGTATTCCCCTCCCCCCACATCACAGAACTTCAGCTGCCCATGTTGATAACCTTGCCTGAGGCTGTACTAGATATTCTTCATGCCCAGCCATTTGAGACAGTACAGTCTCAGGTCAGCCCAGGCTAACATTGGAGGCATTTTTGTTTATGATAAACATCTGTCAGTAGTTAGGTGTGACCAGGAACATAGGTGTGGAAAAGGCCATGATTAATAAAGAGAACACACTGTCCATCTTCTTGGAAGGTTCACATGATTAGGACACCAAGCCCTAATCAGGTATGAGATGGAATAGCCAAGTGGCAACATTTGTAATAATCCTCCCATGATAACTGGCCATTTCTTAAAGATTTATTATTGATCCTTATCCATGGGCTGAGGCCAACCATGGATGGCCTCTACCTTTTCCTGCTGTGGATTTACAGGGCATCCTTAAAATCAGGCCTCTTTGAGTCCAGTGGCACTCCTGGCTGTATTGGTCTTAACTCTGACCTTCTTAAGGGAATTAAGTACTAGCTGAACCCTGAACATATGAGATGCCCAGTCCTGTCTATGGATGACCTAATTATACTGTTGCATAATGTGCATAACCAAATGCCCCACATAGACTGACTCAAACCCGGTCATTATACTCGGTATCCTACAGACTGCTAAGAAGTGACCTGTTTCTAGCACACAAGGCATCCTCTGTCCCATTACTGATGGATTTACTGCACATCAGTAAGTCAAATGGTATCAGAAATACTCGGTCTAGGGATCCAAACCTCTTCTGCAACATCAACAGAACTCTTTGGAGGGACAGGTATATTTCACAGAGGATACTGCTCCTATGGAACCTGTCCATTTTTAAGCACAACTTAGATTTATGGATGAGAAACAGAAAATTTTCCCCAGGAGTATCTCCTGTACTACTGATGGACAGATGCAGCTCCTAAATTCTTTATCTCATACATGGTCTCCTAAAATAATCTATGGTTTGATCCCAGTTATTCTCATTAGGGCCAATATGTAATTATTGACCATTGAATGAGTAATAGGTTAATGGGAGATTACTAGGCTAATGACTTAAGAGCCCTTACAAGTCTAGCCAATATAACCCAACTTTACCCAATATGTGTCCACTAGGGGCAAGAGGATGACATGGATTTGTGCCTATGCCATGAGTATCTTACTGATTGCCGTTGTCCACAAGGGACATAGGTGCTACCCTAGGTGTGAATTTGTGCTTCCCCATCTATTGATCCAAATATGATTTGAAGAGGGCCAGGGAAAGGCTCTGCTTAATGTGAATAGGAAGCCTGTTCCAAAGAAGGGGTGATCTCTGAGACACATGTCTCTTCAGCATGTTTTGTTTGAGTTGCTGGCTAAGTTTAGATCAGGTGACCCTTGTTCTGTTTGACTTGTGGATGTGTAGCAGTTCCATTAGGGTTGGATTTGGGAGTGTCTTGTAAGTCAGGCATAGGTCACCCCTTAATAGTTGGTAGGAGACCGAGTAAAGCTATAGGGCTTTTAGTCTACCTGCACAGGACATGTTGTTTATACCCTGTATTTTCTTTGTGAGGAACCTCTGAGGTCACTTCAGCTGCTGGAATTGCCTAGTCAAGTGAGGGATGACTACAGCGAGACTATAATTTCCTTGGATTTGGATACAATTCCTTTACTTATAAATTATGCTACATTGAAGAACTTCCTCATCACTGTGGACACATGGCAGTCAAAGTTCAGGCTTCTATCTATCTGTGTATCTAGAGCTCTTACCTCTGAGTCTACTTTTATGGGTTGTGCTATTGATGTTCTGATTTTCAAGGGTATTTGACTTCCCAAAGGGTATGATAATGCATTTTTTCACATTTAGTTTTAGGCCATGGTTCTGGCACCAATCATTTGTCTGATCTAGACCTTCCTGAAGGACATCTACATCATTGTGGGATTCCGTGATTGCCCCCAGCTAGCAGTCATTGGCAAACTTTGTTATCCAGAGGCCTTCCATGTTAGCTTTGACTTCAAAGAATTACATTCTGAACAGAAGTGGTACAAGCACTGAGCCCTGTGGTACACCAGTAGTAACTGGCTTATTGCTGGATCTGGATTCATCCACTTTAACCACATATGTCCTGTCCATGAACCATTTGGCTATCCATTTGGTGATTTAGGGATTTATGCCCAGTTTTGTGAGTTTATTTATAATACCTGAATGGGGAAGTCCGCCAAATGCCTTGGCCAGGTTGATTTAGGCAGGGTATGCTATTTTACCCTCATCCATGGCCTTATTGACTTTCTCTAAGAAATCCATCAGATTCAGTAGGCCTGCCCTGCCCTTGACAAAGCTGAATTGGGTTGGTTCTAGTGTTTGGAGGTTTCCTATGTCATTATTTATGAGGTCAATGATTGTTCTTTCCATGGCCTTACATATAAGAGTAGTCAAACTTATGAGTCTGTAATTTTCTGGGTCAGTAGATGGTCCCCCTTTATACAGAGGAACGACTGCTGCTGTCATCCCCTCTACTGGGACAAAGCCTGTCTGGAGGCTGTGGTTTAATAGAGATCCTAATAGGCCTGATAAGTCCTGATTTATGCTGTTTAAGAGGCAACCTGGTATAGCATCAGGCCCCATTGAAGTGGTGTTTTTAGCTTTAGAGAGTGGAATGGTAACCTGTTCTTTGGTGATAATTGGCTGTAGAGTGGTGGAGAGCATTTCTTGATGGTGAACTGGGGTGATGGGGAGGTGAAATTTGAGCTGAATTTGTCAGCCAGCAGATTTGCTATATCTTCTGGCTGAGTATAAGTGCCATCTACAAAAAATTCTGCACATTGTTGAGTGTTGCCCTTAAGATTGTGGACATAACTGAAAAATAACTTATGGCTATTCTCAGACTGGAGGCTATTTTTACCTGAAAGTCTGCTTTTATAGACTTGACTAGTTCCCCGCTTCACTAGTTTAGACTAATGAGGGACTTTTTGGTCTGTTGTTCATATTCCCTCTTATTTCTTGACAGGATTTTCTTTATTTTGTTGTTGTCCCTATTAATACCAGGAGTCCACCAGGGTGCCTTGTTTTTGCAGTTTGACCTGAATTTATTTTGGTCTTGTACTGCTGTTTCTATGCAAATGTTTATGTGGTCATGCATGGTTTTTTTGTATACCTCTGCATACGTTTCTGTGTTTTCTGGATTTGGGGGAGATTAGAAGCTAGCTATGCCATCCCTTAATAGTGGGTAATTTACCTTAGAGAAGTTCTTAAAGTTTTTGCAGTTTGGCTGGGGGGACTAGTTTTATCTTTATTTCAAAGGAGATTGCTTTGTGATCTGATTTTACCAGGGATGCAGCACTCTCCCATATTTGTAAGTACCACATACGATTGGATGGGAGAAAGGAAATTCACTCCGGGGATCACGTCAGTCGCCCTGCTAGACAGGGGTCCAGGAAGTAAATAGTGTGGGAGGAAATAGCCAGGGAATTGTTATGGCTAGGCTTGTATAGGCCCTAGGGCTGATAGCCTAGTACCAACCTATGAACCTATGAACATTTAGGATAAATATTTGTTCCCCTAGTGCCCTAGTGGGAGTCCTACTAGCTGATTGCTCCAGGGTATTTGACATTATAAAGTCAAGAAATCTTTAAGCCTGCATGCTAGTGGTTGTGTATGCCTCCCAATTAATGAAGGAGTAGTTAAAAATCACCCATGAGTGCGGTATTGGGCTGGGTGGTGATTGTTTTTTAGTAACTTCAGGTGTGATGTATGGGTTTCCTGGTTCATGGTGGGGACCTGTAGCTATAAAGAATTTGTTGATGGATTCTTCCCATATTTAGTTGGACATGAGTAGCTCAAGCATGTCATATTGTTTGACAAGCCTTGAGGTTTGCTTATCCCTTATGTAGACTGATACACCTCCGCCTTTTGTTCTTTCATGTTCAGTGGGTGGTCGGAATGTATGAAAGGCATTATAGCCATGCACTATCAGAGTGCTTTCCCTGGCTTTGAATCATATTTCAGTAATTGCACAGATGACAGCATTCTCCAGGGTGAGGAGAGATTCCAGGGAGTACAGTTTCTTGTTCAGATTCCTAGCATTGAGCAATAACACATTTAGCTTGTCTTTAGTAGCTTTTGCTATGTTGGAAGGTTTGTTTATTTGGCAATGCCTAAAACAAGCATTATAGGGGTTGATAATGTTTTGGCCAATATCTGAGAACCTAGTGATGACTGGTGAAGACAATCCCTGACAAAGCAGCATGTCTTATCAAACATATCCTCCAAGGCTGGCAAGAACTGGACCCCTTTGGAAGGGCACCAGTAGCTAAGCCAATTGTGAAAGTCTATTATTTTCTACTGGCACTGTGGCATCATCCTTGGAGATGGTAATATGCTGCTCAGTGCCAGGCCCGTACCTGCTGGTATTGTGGCATCATCCTTGGAGATGATATGATACTGCTCAGTGCTAGGATCATACGTGCTGGTATTGTGGCATCATCTTTGGAGATGGTGGGATGCTGCTCAGTGCTAGGCTTATACCTGCTGGGATTGAGGCATCATCCTTGGAGATGGCAGGATGCTGCTCAGTGCCAGGCTCATACCTGCTGGTATTGTGACATCATCTTGGGAGATGGTAGGATGCTGCTCATTCTAGGCTCGTACCTGCTGGTATTGTAGCATCATCCTTGAGATGGTAGGATGCTGCTCAGTGCCAGGCTTGTACCTGATGGTATTATGGCATCATTCTTGGATACGGTAGGATGTTGCTCAGTGCCAGGCTCATACCTGCTGGTATTGTGGCATCATCCTTGAGATGGTAGAATGCTGCTCAGTGCCAAGCTAATTCCTACTGGTATTGTGGCTTCATCCTTGGAGATGGTAATATGCTGCTCAGTGCTAAGCTTGTACCTGCTGGTATTGTGGCATCATCCTTGCGTATGTTGTGGCATCATCCATGGAGATGGTAGGATGCTGCTCAGTGCTAGTCTCGTACCTGCTGGTAATGTGGCATCATCCTTGGAGATGGTAAGGTGCTGCTAAGTGCCAGGCTTGTACCTGATGGTATTGTGGCATCATCCTTGGAGATGGTAGGATGCTGCTCAGTTCCAGGCTCATACCTGCTGGTATTGTGGCATCATCCTTGGAGATGGTAGGATGCTGCTCAGTTCCAGGCTCATACCTGCTGGTATTGTGGCATCATCTTTGGAGATGGTAGGATGCTGCTCAGTTCCAGGCTCATACCTGCTGGTATTGTGGCATCATCTTTGGAGATGGTATGATGCTGCTCAGTGCTAGGATCATACTTGCTGGTACTGTGGCATCATCCTTGGAGATGGTAGGATGCTGCTAGGTGCCAGGCTCATACCTGCTGGTATTGTGGCATCATCCTTGGAGATGGTAATATATTGCTCAGTGCCAGGCTCGTAACTGCTGGTATTGTGGCATCATCTTTGGAGATGGAAGGATGCTGCTGAGTGCCAGGCTCATACGTGCTGATACTGTGGCATCATCCTTAGATATGGTAGAATGCTGCTCAGTGCCAGGCTTGTACCTGCTGATATTGTGGCATCATCCTTGGAGATGGTAGGATGCTGCACAGTGCTAGGCTCATACGTGCTGGTACTGTGGCATCATCCTTGGATATGGTAGAATGCTGCTCAGTGCCAGGCTTGTACCTGCTGATATTGTGGCATCATCCTTGAGATGGTGGGATGTTGCTCAGTGCTAGACTCATACCTGCTGGTATTGTGGCATCATCCTTGGAGATGGTAGGATGCTGCTCAGTGCCAGGCTCATACATGCTAGTATTGTGGCATCATCCTTGGAGATGGTAGGATGCTGCTCAGTGCCAGGCTCATACCTGCTGGTATTGGGGCAACATCCTTGGAGATGGTAGGATGCTGCTCAGTGCTAGGCTCGTACCTGCTGGTATTGTGGCATCATCTTTGGAGATGGTAGGATGCTGCTCAGTGCCAGGCTCTGTGCTGATATTGTGGCATCATCCTTGGAGATGGTAGGATGCTGCTCAGTGCTAGGCTCATACCTGCTGGTAATATGGCATCATCCTTGGAGATGGTAGGATGCTGCTCAGTGCTAGGCTCATATGTGCTGGTACTGTGGCACATCCATGGAGATGGTAGGATGCTGCTCAGTGCTAGGCTCGGCCCTGCTGGTATTATGGCATCATCCTTGGAGATGGTAGGAAGCTGCTCAGTGCCAGGATCGTACCTGATGGTATTATGACATCATCCTTGGAGATGGTAGGATGCTGCTCAGTGCCAGGCTTGTACCTGCTGGTACTGTGGCACATCCCTCGGAGATGATAGGATGCTGCTCAGTGCCAGGCTCGTACCTGCTGGTATTGTCCATCATCCTTGGGGATGGTAATATGCTGCTCAGTGCCAGGCTCATACATGCTGGTACTGTGGCATCATCCTTGGAGATGGTAAAATGCTACTCACAACCAGGCTCATACCTGCTGATATTGTGGCATCATCCTTGGAGATGGTAGGATGATGCTCAGTGCCAGGCTTGTACCTGCTGGTATTGTGGCATCATCCTTAAGATGGTAGGATGTTGCTCAGTGCTAAACTCTTACCTGCTGATATTGTGGCATCATCCTTGGAGATGGTAGGATGCTGCTCAGTGCCAGGCTCGTACCTGCTGGTATTGTGGCATCATCCTTGGAGATGGTAGGATGCTGCTCAGTGCTAGGCTCATACGTACTGATATTGTGGTATCATGCTTGGAGATGGTAGGATGCTGTTCAGTGCTAGGGTTGTACCTACTGGTATTGTGGCATCATCCTTGGAGATTGTAGGATGGTGCTCAGTGCCAGGCTCATACCTGCAGGTATTGTAGCATCATCTTCGGAGATGGTAGGATACTGGCTAGTGCCATGCTCATACCTGCTGGTAATGTGGCATCATCCTTAGGGATGGTATGATGCTGCTCAGTGCTAGGCTCATATGTGCTGGTATTGTGGCATCATCCTTGGAGATGGTAGGATGCTGCTCAGTGCCAGGCTCATACCTGCTGGTATTGGGGCAACATCCTTGGAGATGGTAGGATGCTGCTCAGTGCTAGGCTCGTACCTGCTGGTATTGTGGCATCATCTTTGGAGATGGTAGGATGCTGCTCAGTGCCAGGCTCATACGTGCTGATATTGTGGCATCATCCTTGGAGATGGTAGGATGCTGCTCAGTGCTAGGCTCGGCCCTGCTGGTATTATGGCATCATCCTTGGAGATGGTAGGAAGCTGCTCAGTGCCAGGATCGTACCTGCTGGTATTATGGCATCATCCTTGGAGATGGTAGGATGCTGCTCAGTGCCAGGCTCGTACCTGCTGGTATTGTGGCATCATCCTTGGAGATGGTAGGATGCTGCTCAGTACTAGGCTAATACCTGCTGGTATTGAGGCATCATCCCTGGAGATGGTAGGATGCTGCTCAGTGCCAGGCTTGTACCTGCTGGTACTGTGGCACATCCCTTGGAGATGATAGGATGCTGCTCAGTGCCAGGCTCGTACCTGCTGGTATTGTCCATCATCCTTGGGGATGGTAATATGCTGCTCAGTGCCAGGCTCATACATGCTGGTACTGTGGCATCATCCTTGGAGATGGTAAAATGCTACTCACAACCAGGCTCATACCTGCTGATATTGTGGCATCATCCTTGGAGATGGTAGGATGCTGCTCAGTGCCAGGCTTGTACCTGCTGGTATTGTGGCATCATGCTTAAGATGGTAGGATGTTGCTCAGTGCTAAACTCGTACCTGCTGATATTGTGGCATCATCCTTGGAGATGGTAGGATGCTGCTCAGTGCCAGGCTCGTACCTGCTGGTATTGTGGCATCATCCTTGGAGATGGTAGGATGCTGCTCAGTGCCAGGCTCATACCTGCTGGTATTGTGGCATCATCCTTGGAGATGGTAGGATGCTGCTCAGTGCCAGGCTTGTACCTGCTGGTATTGTGGCATCATCCTTGGAGGTGGTAGGATGCTGTTCAGTGCTAGGCTCACACCTGCTGGTATTGTGACATCATCCTTCTAGACAGTAGAATGCTGTTCAGTGCTAGGCTCGTACCTGCTCATATTGTGGCATCATCCTTGGAGATGGTAGGAAGCTGCTCAGTGCCAGGCTTGTACCTGCTGGTATTGTGGCATCATTCTTGGGGATGGTAGGATGCTGCTCAGTGCCAGTCTCCTACCTGCTGTTATTGTGGCATCATCCTTGGAGATGGTAGGATGCTGCTCAGTCCCTGGCTCATACCTGCTGGTATTGTGGCATCATCCTTGGAGATGTTATGATGCTGCTCAGTACTAGGCTAATACCTGCTGGTATTGAGGCATCATCCTTGGAGATGGTAGGATGCTGCTCAGTGCTAGGCTCGTACCTGCTGGTATTATGGCATCATCCTTGGAGATGCTAGGATGCTGCTCAGTGCCAGGCTCGTAGCTGCTGGTATTGTGGTATCATCCTTGGAGATGGTAGGATGCTGCTCAGTGCCAGGCTTGTACCTGCTGATATTGTGGCATCATCCTTGGAGATGATAGGTTGCTGCTCAGTGCCAGGCTCATACCTGCCTGTGCCACATATTCTGAGAGCTCAACCATGTTTCTCTTCTTATAGTCCAAAGAGGAATGTTTCAGGTCAATCATACCCACATAGATTATGATTGAGTCATACTGGTATTTATGGGTAAGTGAACTGTGGACCTGAGTGCTTGCTTGATCTGGTGGATCCTGACCCGTACTGTAACCTTCTCCTCATCCAGCCTAGTAAGGGGGGATATCAGTTTGCTTCACAAAGGAGTCTTCTATGACCAGAGTATTGGGTTCAGTGAGTGACGTGCTTGAGTTACTGATAGCCTGTTTGCTGCTTTTTGGGTCTGTATGTGAATGTCTGACCTCCAGTATCAATGTTTAACTGTATCTCTTACATAGTGTATTTGTCTGTTTGAGAATTAATTGGTCATCAGTTTAAATAAGGCAATCACTGCATTGCCGCAGGATGCCCATGTCCACCAAGTTGGATGCAGAGTGTAAGGTCAATCTATAACAAAATGAGCCAGGTTAATTTGAGCCCAAAATGGGAAACTGGCTAGGCTTAAAATGTCCTGTAATGGCAGCTAGCCTCGTTCTTACCTATGAACCTGTAATGGCTATATAATGGCAGGGGTTAGCCATTAAATGTTGCAATGTTGCAAAAGCATCACATAGCCGAAACAGGACAGCTGCATATTGCAAAAGTTCATCCAGTGTGGAAGAGACATCTCCTCCATTGTCACTGTGACAGATATCCTCAAGTGCCTGTTTGTTAAGTCCAGGTTCATGTGCTACCTGTCAAGTCCTATCCTTACAGTCAGTCCTTCAAACAGAGGCACGTGATAGGATGATCATCAAAATGAGAAACAGAGTATAGCTGCTGTAAAGAAAATTCTTCTGTTACTGGTTTGGGTACTACATAATGTGGCTACTGCATTCTCTGTGCGACTTTACAGTCAACTGCATAGCAATGTATTTATTTATTTTTATTTTTTATTGCTTCATCTTTATGCATTTTACTACAGGGCCTATCTAAATCTGGAGCTTCACCTTTCAGGCAGTCTCTGTCATGCATTCATAGAAAATAGAGACCTTCATTTATTTGTTAACCAGGATTGAGCACTGATCAACCTGACTCCTTTTCAGACTCAGCCCTGGGAATACTCTGGTTAAGTGACTTGCTCATAGTCACGCAGTAGGCAAATTGATGCAAAGGGAATCAAACTCTGGATGACTGGAAACAGCTCGTAAGTAGCTCATAGATGTACTCCTCTGTACTAATGTACGGACACAAAATGCTTCTTTATTTTATTAATAATTAAGTTTATCTCTCTTTTCTTACAAATAAGCTGTGTTTCTTCTGTTTTTGCCTATTATTCAGAATTGGGAGCAAATAACCCTACTAAGCTTACAAGCACTCTACATATTTTCACTAGTGATCAATGTTTTAGGACAGTCACATGATATGCTATGACCTAAGAGTAAGGCATGTTTATTTGAATGACTATGTAGGAGTTCTACCTATTTAACCATTTTTTTTGTGGTCAAGAAAATCTGCTGTATAGGATTTGGTGACTTTTTTATTGTATTTAAATTTAGTTAGCTTTGACAAGGAGTTTAGTAAGTTAATAGGTAAGTACTAGGTTAGCTACTTTTTGGGCCATATGAAGCCTAGCCAATTGCCCTTTCAAAGGTGAAAATCAAACCCTGTACTTTGTATTTGTGAGGTAAACACCCTAACCATTATGCCAACCCCTCAACCTGGTGGAGCTGCTGGGGATTGAACCCAGGGATTTCTGCCTATAAAGCAGATGGGAAAAACGACTGCCCCACAGGAAAAAAAATGCTATGAAGATGCAGAGGATTGAACCCAGGATATCATACATGCAAAGCATGTGCTGTCCCACTTGTACTGCATCCCCTTCTAGAAGGGCCAGGAAGGGCAATATCGCTTAATAATTTACTGTTGGTCTTATTCTTCAGATGATTAAATATTCTTATAGATGTTCTTAAAGCTATATGCTTCATATAATTAGACATTATGAGATTATACGTGAATGGCTGTGTCATTAAATAAGTACTTTCTCTTTTTAAATAGTTATTTCTAGCTTAAAAATGAATGGGACCTATGTGCTGTTTTATTATTATTTTTAATCTATCTGTTCTTTTACCAGGTAAGCCCACTAAGCCAAACAGTTTGGTTAGAGGTGTCACAGGAAGCACAAATTCATTTGTTTATATGTTCAGAGTCACTAGGATAGCAAGTGGAGACAAAGAGAATCAAACCCAGGACTAGAGGTTGACACTTACCAGCAGCTCAGAGCTTTAAATGTCCGAAATGAACTGACATTCTTCTGTCACTGCATACATTTTTATGAATCTGGGAGTGCACATTGAAAAAAGTACTTAAAATGTATCTGGGAACATAATAACATCTGATGCTTTAGGGAATGATAACTTCTTACAATCTGTATTGGGCTTTATAAAATCTAAAAAATAACTCACTACAGATTGAAACCAGTCTTGCAATAGTGACAGTGGCAACACTGATACAGAACTGCATAGCCATAAAAGTACATATATTTTTACACCACTCATTCTTCCCGTTGATGAAAAAGGCAAAGTCTCTCATTTTTTAAGATTTTCTGTAATCATCCCTCCAACAGCTGCTGATTAGAAGCCACTCTAAGACTCTGACCAAACTGTCTCCGATACTCCTAATTGCAGACAATCTTTTTTTTTTCAAAAAGGGAATTATGTGGAGTGTAGAAAATGTTTCATCCAAATGAGTTTATAATTGGGAACATAACTATGTATTCTGATGATTTCTAAGGCCTGCTGTAATAACTGTCTATATATAATGAGGATCAGAAGTGAATCATCTGGGTAACTGGCCAGCAGTTGGAGAGTGACAGATCTGAGAGAGACTCCTGCTACATTAGACAGTTTTATAGCTGTACTGATAGGCTGAAAGTCAAGGCTGAATAGTTGGGTGATAAAACACAGCAGTGCTACATTCCCAAAGCTAGTCTGAACTTCAGATAAGCTACTACAGTACTTTTGAGATGTGGGTTAGTGACAAAGCCCTATTATCTAATCACATAAAGTTTTGGGAAATTTCTTTAATTCTGAACTGCAAACAAAATGCTCTAGCTGACCTTGTCAAATGCCTTCTCTGCATCAAGAAACTCTAAAGCGGACAAATGTGCTGAAATGCCAAGACAAAATATAACCAGATCCTGATACAAAGAGATGAAATGTAGTCCTTTTGAAAACCCATCTGATCAATACTTTATGGTTTCTGAATGTTATAATTACAGACAGAATTTTAGCTTCAGAGTTTTACAGGTGTTATTATGCAATATTCTAACAGGAAGTTGAAACATTCTCTTGCTTCTGCCAGTAAAATTACTGTAACCCTCAGCCATTAGTTCTCACAGCAACACACCCACCTTCAGCCTTCACACCCACAGCCGGTGCACATCCCTTTAAGTGTCACAATGGTGCAGACTTCAAGCCCTTAAGGCCCACTGAGATTGCATCCACTTACTGTAGTGTTCTTTTTTAAACAAGAAACATCTTTATTCAACCATCACTTACTATATAGGCAATCATACAGTTCTATAAAACAAAACAAAACACACCAACACAGTCGCAGTTGCAAGCATTTTACATCACAAACCATACTGATACATTCCCAGTTGTAAACATTACACATCTACACAATCTTTCTCACTCAAACATTACATAGCTCATTTAAGTCCTGCAGCCTTTTAGGCCTCATTTGTCCCTTGTATGTGTTGTTCCAAAAATTCCCATTTTTTCCTATGTAGTTTGCTCCTACCCTTTTCTAAAGATCTCAGTTCCAGTTGTTTTATCTCTGTTACTATATTCACTAGTTCCAGTATAGTTGGTTTAGATTTTGATTTCCATTTTCTATAGGGTTACCATATTTGATTGTATGTAAGAGGACCTATTAGGGCTGAAGAGCAAAAGAGCAAAAAAAAAAAAAAAAGGGTCTTTATTGTCTTCTCTTAGGGTGAAGAGCAAAAAAAAAAAAAAGTAGCTCCGTGTTTGGGGATTTTTGATTGGCCCGTATGCCGGTATACAAGCCAATCAAAGCCTCGCACAGCAGACCCTCTTCTGTTCAATGCGGAATATCAAGCAGTTCCGCATTGAACAGAGCTCTGCTTTTTTATTGGCTCGTATACTGGTATACGAGCCAATCAAAACCTTGCACAGCGGACCCTCTTCTGTTCAATGCGGAACATCAAGCAGTTCCGCATTTAACAGAGCTCCGTTTTTTGATTGGCTCGTATACCGGTATATGAGCCAATCAAAAAAAAAAAAAAAACAAAACAAAGCGGAGGAAAGACTCTGAAATAGGGATGTCTGGTTTTTGAAAATTCTGCGATTTGTCCGGGTTTTTAAACCTGGACAAATCGCAGAATTTTCAAAAACCGCCCAGACAGGAGCCCAAAAAACAGGACGTGTCTGGGGAAACCCGGACATATGGTAACCTTAATTTTCTAGTAACTGCTTTTTTTGGCAGCCACCATTATTAGACACAGCAAGGCCTTACCATGCCTAGGCAATTCTGATTCTGTATCATAGCTCAGAACAATCATCTCCCTCATCAGACCAATTTGCCCACTCAGCATCTCTAACAGTGCATTCTGCAGGGAATCCTTAATGTCCACCAACTCACCACACTCCCAGAAAATATGTTCCCAATTACTTCTTTCTTCTCCTTCACACTTCCAACATTTGCTGTCTGCCTGAGGAAAAATTCTGTGGAGTCTAGTTGGGGTATAAAAATATTTATGTAAACATTTCCAGGCAAAAATCCTAAACCTTCTAGATTTTGTTGCATATTTGGGAGACATACATATATCCTCCCATTGTTTCTTTGTGAATTGCTTATCCAGTCTCTCTTCCCAATCCTTTCTAACCTCCTCTGATTGATTCTTATAGTTATCATGCAATATAACAATTAATAAGGAGCTGAAGGACTTTATTTGTGAGGGGAAGATGGCAAGAGTCAAGTGGAATAAGCTGATTCTTCCAGTAGAACAGGGCAGATTGGGATTACCCAATTTGAAGGGGCATTTCAGAGCTACACAGTTAAGGCTCCTATACATAGCACAACCAGAAAACTATTATTCGAAATGGAAAGGGATGATGATAAAACAGGGGGGAAGCTCAAGAAACAAGGAGTGACTGGGATTTTGGATGCAGGTCTTTAAGGAGAATAATACTTACTGTAATGTTGTAGTAATAGGTGACTGTATTGTCAGGCATAAGGACACCACTCTCACCAGGATGGGTAAGAATAGCATGACAATTAGCTGTCTTTCTGGAGCCAGGATTAGGTGATAGCAAGGAGGTCTTAAATCACTCTGTCCTAAGAAATGACCTGATAGGAGTCTTCGTGGAGGGTAGGTGACTGTAGGTGCTCTGCCCAGAGGGGCATGCAGAAGAATATAATTGAGATTGTTATACATGTGTTTGAGGCAGGAGAGACACTGGTTTTGAGTGGCATTTTGCCATCCCCAGAATAATGCCAAGATTCAAAGACAAGGTAACCAACATTAATAATTTGCTATGCAGGCAGTATCATTCCAGGGACAAGGTGGCTTGGAAGCCTTTATGCTTTGCCTGGGATACTCTCCACCTCTCTTTCCATGACTTTCACATTTTGGCTAAAGCCATTGCTGCCCCAATTGTGCCTTTTTAGGCACAGTCTATTTGATGCACATTCCAGCTTTGTAAATTCTAATCTGGAAAACATTAAAGTCTCTCTACTGAAAGCCAGGATTCATAAATTCTACAACCTGTGGCTTTCCTGCAACTAGAATACATTCATATGTGTGCAGTTATAGAGACATGGTTTCAAAACAATGAAAACACTCTCTCGATTCCTGGGTTTAGTGTCTATCATGCACTCAGAACTACTGGCAATTGTGTGTGGAGGAGGAGATATCAATATTTGTCAAGGATATCATCATCTCAGAACAGTTTCCTTGGGACAACAAATTTGAATGCCTGCATGCAAATCACCAAAACAAGATTAATCACCATTTCAGAGTTAGCTAGAGAACAGCATCTATGGTTCCTTCTATTATGATATCCATCTTGACACCTTATCTGAAGTGCCTATTACACCCATCACCTTTATACTGCAGGAGATCAACTATCCACCAAAAAGCTGGCTGGCCTACAATGCCAGTGGTCAACATACTCAATGCTTCCTTGACATTATAAATGCTAACTGCATTGTCCAGATAGTTAACTGTCCTACTAAGGGCCCTGATTTCCTTGATCTTGCCCTTGCAAATATGGTCACCTCTTGCGTACCTCCATGTGTATTCACTGTGTATAAATATTTTCTGATAAAACCGTTAAACCCATACCTCTCAACCTCTTAGCACAAGACATCTGGACAAAACTAACGGGGAGACAAAGGCCCAAAAACAGGGACAGATTTTAAATATCGCTCTTATAAACTTAGAAAGTTATTAGAATAACATGATTTGCATTGGTATGTATTTTCTGAATGATGTGAAGTTTGAGATTCAAATGTATGTCATTATCTATGGACTTCAATCCACTGTGATTTGCCAGAAAATCACAAATTGTATGAGGGACAGACCAAAACATGAAGCAAAAATCTGGACACTCTGCAAAAATCTGGACAGTTGAGAGGTATGAACCTGCCATTGAGGGTCACTGTTTTCAGATATCTTGGATCCCTTCAGGAGGATTCTTAGTCCCCACTGAAGACAAACCTCTTATGTATTGCATCAGTTGTTCAGGTGTCTGCTGAACCCAATGATATACTGTCCAAGTGTCTGCTGAACCCCATGACGTGTGTGCTTATCCCCATTGTGTACTGCTCAGGTGTCTGCTGAACCCCATGATGTACTGTTCAGGTGTCTGCTGATCTCCATGATGTACTGCTCAGGTGCCTGCTGATCCCCATGATGTACTGTTCAGGTGTCTGCTGATCCCCATGATGTACAGTGCTGCATTCCCTCCCTGCCAAGCACAGACACCACTTCACAGATTGTGACATTTGTGCCACTTGTTTAAGGTCCGTCTCCGATTTTCAAAACTTTATCCTCCTCCTCTTCTTCATTTGTCTTTCTCAGCCAGGCCATTTGTGCATGAACTGGCAATGATGTCCACCTTTTTTGCACCTGTGCAGCTTTTCCTATGACCCTTAGATTTCACTTGCTGCACCTCTGAAATTTGGAACAATACAGGAACCTAATATAGCCCACCTGTCCCTTTCTTCCATTAGTTATACCCTCTTAACAATGGAATCCTTTATCTAAAGTTGTTTTCTTTTTTTCTGCTTTTGTCATAGTGTGTTTTATCTGTAGAGGTTGCCACAATCTCCTTAATAATCATCTGTTAATCTCAACATAAAATAACATTTATAAGAGGAGACATCTTCAGAAATGTGCAAAGATACAGCTAGAGGGATGTGCCTGTGTCCTACAACTTTGCTCCTCCTTAAACTTGATGTGATCCACAGGGTATTCTTTATGTATAGGGGCAACACTGATGGCCTTAATGATTCCTGAGTGATGGATATGCTTCCCAAAATACTAACCAGCTCTGTCCAGAAAAGAGACACCTCCTTTATCAGCCCAAAATTACATCAACAGAAAGGCAACACTATGCCCTATATAAAGGCTACTGGAAGGTTCTTGTTCCAGAACTACCACATTACATTGCTATTTCTGCTGCTTTCTTAACTGTTTTGTCACTTAATTTTTGACCATAGTTTAACGTTATTTTTTTATTTTAATTTTCTAGCATAATGTCTCCATGAGTCCATTGTAGAAAATGTTTACTTCCAACAGAAATTTGCTTACTTGAAAAGATTCAGAAATCCATCCACTAAGGTAGTTTCAAACTCCTTTGGGTTTATTTTTTAAATCTTAATGATACTAAATAATCAACTTAAAGGAATGACTTTATTTCTCTACTCATATGAGCTCCTTATTATTATTGGATTTAAAGGAAGCTTTATAAATATCAACAAAACTGTCATGTTTTAACCAGCACAACTTTTCATTTTACAATTAGTTTTCATTGATAATAAGATATGTACATTATTGTTAATCAGCTGCAATGCAGTTTTAATATTTTTTTAAACTATCTGCATGTCATTTCTAGATTAAAACTATTCTGTATATTATATAGTCATGTAATTTTACACATTATACATTTAATTCACTTCTGCTGTCTGAACACACAAGTCTGCAGAACAATTCCTTTTTCATAAAATTATCTTTTTATACATTTGTTAGCTGGGCAAGACCACTTGGCGGAATTTTTCTTTTTAAAGATGACCCAGGAGCACTGTTTGGTCAACTAACAAAACTAATTAACTGTACAAAAACTATGTGACTGATTTATCCAAGAGATTCCTGGCCTCTACACTTCTACTCCCCACTTTACTACATGGCTCCTCAGTACTGCTTAACCTTCAAGCTTCCATCTAAAATAAATTAAACCAGAATTACAACGGAATAGCAGCATTTACCATTAACTCATCAGAAAGAGCCCATCACTGCTTGGCCCTAAAACAGCTTGATTGGCTTGAATTATGCAAAAAAACTTGCTTACACCCAACTACTACTAGTTCACAAATTAATATACAAACCAGAACAAAGCAAAGATCTGCTAGATGTATTGCGCATATACACCCCTGCTAGGCCACTTCAGTCTGGAAACAAATGCTCCTCACTACCTACAAACCACACCTGCAAGCAGGAAACTTTCTCAATTCCAGCTATGAAGTTCACTCCTGGAAGTCTATCCCCTCATCCCTTAAACATTCCAGCAACATTTCCAGTTTCAGGACCAATCTAAAAATATCTCTCTGACACCTGGAATTCTACATGCACAACCTACAAAACAGATGCATGACCATATAACCATGTCTTTCTTGCTCTTAATTCACTAACATCTCCATATTTTAGCAGGTAGTAATAGCATAACGTCAAAAGAAGCTCTTACTTTAATGATACCAGAATATTAATACAAACTCTTCTTCGTCTTCAGCCAACACTTAATACTTTTTGTTTTCTTTGTTCTACATTAGCACAGATTCAAACTCATGTTTTACAATGCATACATTACCACAGATTCAAA
>NC_056726.1:1487138087-1487146561 GCF_019279795.1 Protopterus annectens | reverse complement strand
CTCATGTCTTGTACACAGTGTATACATTACCACAGATTTAAACTCATGTCTTATGCACAACGCATACATTATCACAGATTCAAACTCATATCTTACACAGAATGCATGCATTACCACAGATTCAAACTCATGTCATAGGCACAATGCGTACATTGCCACAGATTCAAACTCATGTCTTACTCACAATGCATACATTACCACAGATTCAAACTCATATCTTACACAGAATGCGTGCATTACCACAGATTCAAACTCATGTCATATGCACAATGCGTACATTGCCACAGATTCAAACTCATGTCTTACTCACAATGTGTACATTACCACAGATTCAAACTCATGTCTTGTGCACAATGCATACATTACCACAGATTCAAACTCATGTCTTATACACAATGTGTACATTATCACAGATTCAAACTCATATCTTACACAGAATGCATGCATTACCACAGATTCAAACTCATGTCATATGCACAATGCATACATTGCCACAGATTCAAACTCATGTCTTACACACAATGCATACATTACCACAGATTCAAACTCATGTCTTGTGCACAATGCATACATTACCACAGATTCAAACTCATGTCTTGTGCACAATGCATACATTACCACAGATTCAAACTCATGTCTTATACACAATGTGTACATTACCACAGATTCAAACTCATGTCTTACTCACAATGCATACATTACCACAGATTCAAACTCATGTCTTACTCACAATGTGTACATTACCACAGATTCAAACTCATGTCTTACTAACTCAACAAGCTGGAGAACACTGTATCATTGTCTCACACCACAGGAGAAGGCTTACTCCTAGGTTTAGAAAAAGCACATTTCAACCAATTCCATCAGCAGTGTTCAACAAAGAGGTAGTCTGTGCTAAAATGTACAGAAAGTATTGAAAGAATAATCTCTAGCTATACATGTACACATCAGATATATGGATGAGAACATTGTATATATTCACACTCATACTGACAAAACTGAGTTTAAGAAGTCTTCTTCTTCTTTGTATTTGGCTGCTCCTGTTAGGGGAAGCCACAGCAGATCATCTGTTTCTATTTCTTCCTGTCCTCTGCATCTTGCTCTGTCACACCAACCACCTGCATGTCCTCTCTCACCACATACATAAACTTTATCTTAGGCCTTCCTCTTTTCCTGTTACCTGGCAGTTCTCCCAATATAGTCAGCATCCTTCCTCAGCACATGTCCAAACTAATGCAATCTTGCCTCTCTGGCTTTGTCTCCAAACCACCCAACCTGAACTGACCCTCTAATATATTCATTTTTAAACTGTCCATCCTTATCGCACCCAATACAAATCTTAACATCTTTAACTCTGCCACCTCCAGCTCTGACTCTTATCTTTTCATCAGTGCCACCGTCTCCAACCCATATGACATAGCTGGTACCATCTTGTAGACCTTCCCTTTCACTCTTACTGCTACTCGTCTGTCATAAATCACTCCTGACACTCTTCTCCACCCACTCCACCTTGTCTGCACTCACCATTACTCTGAACTGTTGATCCCAACTATTTAAACTCATCCACCTTCACCAGCTGTACTCCCTGCATCCTTACCATTTTTCTATCCTCCCTCTCATTCACACACATATATTCTGTCTTAGTCCTGCTGAGCTTCATCCCTCTCCTCACTAGAACATATCTCCACCTCTCCAGGGTCTCCACTTCTTGTTCCCTACTCTTACTACAAATCACAGTGTCATCTGCAAACATCATAGTCCATGGAGACTTCTGTCTGATCTTGTCTTTCAACCTGTCCATCACCCTTGCAAATAAGGAAGGGATCAGAGCTGATCCTTCATGTAATCCCACCTCCACCTTGAATGCATTCATCACTCCTACCATAGACTTTACCAGTGTCACACTGTCTTCATACATATCCTGTACCACTCTTACATACTTTTTGGCCATTCCCGACTTCCTCATACAATGCCACAACTCCTCTCTAGGCACCATGTCATATGCTTTCTCTAAGTCCACAAAAACACAATACGACTACTTCTGACCTTCTCTATACTTCTCCATCACCACCCTCAGAGCAAACATTGCATCTGTAGTGCCCTTTTCCTGGCATGAAACCATACTGCTGATCACTAATCATCACCTCCCTTCTTAACCTAGCTTCCACTACTCTTTCGCATAACTTCATGGTGTGGCTGATCAATTTTATCTCTCTGTAGTTACTACAGATTTGCACATCACCCTTATTCTTAAAAATCAGTACCAATACATTTCTTCTCCACTCCTCAGGCATCCTCTCAAGACGTCATGCCTGTTTTTAAAGACACTGATTGTCTAAGGTTACAAAATAGAGAACATTACATTAATCGGAAGCATCAAACACACAAGTCTCCTCCCTCTACTTTGTTTGGGTTCAGTCTGCGTAGTTCTTTTTCAGTATAATTTAATTTAATTTCAGTATCCAAAGTTACATGGATGTTAATTGGACAATGTATCACCCCTTTATGAAGTCAAACTGTTTTGCATAAGATTTTGTAAATATATCCACAATCTGTTGTTCGAGAATACATTTTAGAATATACAGACAGTTTATCAATGTGTATGTCTTTATCCTACCACATCTTATGTAGTTATAAAATGTTTTCTTATGTTCAATATCTTAGTATAAATGTTCTTCAAATTTGTCTTGTACTTGTTTCACACCATGTTTAATTTTTCTGTCCATCCTGTTTATTTCAATTTTCAAAGTTATAGTCCAACCTCTTTTCCATTTGTTATATTTTATGTTTTTCACCTTAGTCAAATATCTTGTTCTTATGGAAAAATATCCTCCTGACCTTGTGTATCTAGATCCCAATGTTACACATTTTTCTTTTGCATTCAATTTCTCTTTCAAAACTTGCCACATTCCTTCTGCAGTTTTTCCACTGAACACATCACAACAGTTTTACACATTGACTGTTTTGCTTCCATATAGTCTGTAATTAATCTTCTGTGCATTGGTTTAGATTGCAATTTGGCAGAATTATCTAGCAACAAATTAACCTTTATAACCCCATGATCACTGCTCATCGATGGTGGTAAAACCTCACATGATGCAACAGTTATTTCCCTAGGAACAGAAAGAATGTCTAGTATATTCCATTTCCTGATATGTTTTTCTAAGATCTGAAGCTATTGCTGTTCATGAACATACATTGAAAATAATTTCCTTATTAATGTTGAATCAATATTATTGTGATCCATTTCTGGTAAATTTACGTCCTCAGCTACCATTCTTTTTCTGTACTGTGCTTCATGCAAGAAATGTATGAATTCCTCTAGGTCATCAGCAGTTGACTTTGATGATCTATACACTCCCACAATAGTTTTATATTTCAAGGTTGTCTTTATTGTTGCAATTATACAATCTACAGTATTGGTGTTATCACTGAACATTAATAATCACGGGTCACATTACTATCTTTAATCCCTATCAGAACACCTCCACCTGATTTTTTCAATAGAATGTCTGTTACAGTAAAAACATTTATATCCTGACATAACTGATTTCCAACGATTGTTCTTTAACCATTTTTCGCAAACAATAACAATATCAATCTGATGAGAATGTACAAATTTTACAATAAAAAACTTTATTATTAATGTATAGTCACTGTAAACTATTTTATTTATTTATTTTACATTTGTTTACCAGGCTGGTCCAACTGGATATATTTCCATTTTCAGCAGAGGCCCGGGGAGAAAAGCTCCACATTGAAGTTAATACAAATAAGTCATTACATAAAGAAAGCAAGTGTTAGTAAAAATACAAACAGAAATAAGGTTCAATCTAAAATACACTAGTTGAAAATTTATACTAGGAAGGACATTTACTTTTATTTACAGTATAAGAATGGGGGAGTTATACTTTAGTAAAACATTCATGAAGAGTATAATTGATTAAGTAAATATAAACCATACAACCATACAACGTTCTATATTAATTCATATCAGATGCTAATTAACAAGGGTGTTTTAAGATTGTCTACTCTAGGGAGTGAGTAGAGAGAGGTAAGAGAGGGTGATTATGAGAAGAGTAATTAGTAGAATCATAAGATTAGTCGGGATTGATGCATTGGGCATAGCCAGAGTGTTTTTAGATGTTGTTTGAGCTTTTGTTTAAAGAGGAAGGGTGATGATGTAATAGTTAGAGTGGTAGGTAGAAGATTCCAGTATTTACCTATGGTGTTGGAGAATAGTGAATCACCTGCAATGTTATTGGACTTAGTTAGCTTCACAAGAAGTTTATTAGAGGAGCGTAGTGAATTTAGATTAGAAAAGGGAGAAATAAGGTCAGAAAGTATAGGGGTATTTTTTGGTTGGTGAAATATCCTGTGAACAAAGGTAAGTTGGGAGAGTAATAGTGTATTTTTCAGTTCTAGCCAGTTTAGTTGTAGTAGATTCTGACAGTGGTGAGTTCTAAATGGGTTTCCAGTAGCAAATCTGGCAATGCTATTGTATGCATTTGCTAGTTTAGTGAGGTTATTTTTCTTTAAGTTAGTGTATATGGGTGAGGCATAAAGAAGAGTAGAAGTAAGATGAGAGTGAGCGAGTGTAATTTTGGCTCATGGAGTTAGAAAGGTTTTAATTCTATATAAGGAGCCAAGTTTTCTATTTAGGGTTTTAATAGTGTTATTAATGTGGTTATCAAAAGTGAGGTTATTGTCAATTATAATACCTAACAGTTTAATGGTAGAGTCAGGGACTATATGTGTACCATTATTGGAAGTAATAGAGAAGTCTAAGAGGGGGGACTTACTATTAGGCCTGAAGAGCAGGAGTTTAGTTTTATTGGCATTCAAAAGGAGGCAGCGTTTCAAGAACCATGCCTCAACTGTGCTAAATATGTTCTGTGTTAGGGTTTGTAGTTCGGAGGAGGTGTTTGCAGAGCATATGAGTGTTGAGTCATCTGCATATTGAATAAATGTAGCTTGAGGTATTGCTACATGTAAGTCATTTATGAATAAAGAGAAGAGGAGAGGACCTAGGATGGAACCTTGTGGTACTCCAAGAGAGACTGGCAGAAGGGATGAAAGTGTGTTTTCCCAGAGAACAGCCTGTTGCCTGTTACTAAGGTAGGAAGTAAACCATTGAACAGCTTTGGTATCTAGAGAGAGAGATTCAAGGGTTTTTAAGAGCATATGGTGGTTTACCATGTCAAAGGCTTTTGACAGGTCCAAGAAGAGTGCAGATGACAGGATACTATTATTGCGGTTTCTGTTGATACACTCGGTAAAGGATAGGAGAGCTGTGGTAGTGCTATGAAATGGCCTAAAGCCATGTTGGCAGTTGGCTAGTAAGTTATATTGAGTTAAGTGGTGCATTAGCTGATGATGAATACATTTCTCCATAATTTTTGCTAAGGGTGATAAGAGTGCTATAGGTCTGTAGTTAGAATACTCGTTTGAGCTGCCTCCTTTATGTAATGGGATTATGTGGGAAATTTTCCAGATAGCAGGGATGGTTCCTTCTTTGATGGTTCTGTTTATAAGGAGGGATATGGGATAAGCTACTGCTTCAGCTGCTTTTTGAAGGTATTCAGATGGTAACTGATCTGCAGATGGGGTACAAGGTTTGAGTTTTTGGATGAGTTTCAGGTTGTAGGAAGTAGAGATAGGTTGTAGTTGAAATATGGGGAGATTAGCAGATATACAGGTGAGAGGGTTAGATTTGTCTATAGTAAGTTGACTTGCTAGTGAATTAATGGTGTCTGTGAAAAAGGAGTTAAAGGCATTGGCAGTTTGGTGTGAGGTATTCTTTTCGGCACCTAAAGGGGAAGGTGTACTAGAGTGGCCTGGGTGTAGGAGCAAATTTAAGGTTGACCAGAACCTTTTGGGGTTGTTATGATGAGTTTGCTGTAGTTTACAGTAATAGTTCTTTTTATCTGTAAAAACAGCTTTTTTAGTGCTATTTCTTAACTGTCTAAAGGTTTGATGGTCTGAAATTGTTTTTGTAGTTCTCCATTTAGTCCAAGATTTATTCCTAAGTAGTATTTTTGTCTTGTCTCTTTGGACAGCCAGGGGGCAGGTTTAGATTTAGCTCTGACAGATCGTTTTGGAGCATGTTGGTCAAGGATTGATAGGAATTTGGTATTGAAATATGTGATAGCATCTTCAAGGGTTAGGGTTTTTAGAAGATTCCAGTTACAGGCTTTTAGTTCATTTTGGAATAATAATGGGTTGAAGTGTTTATTGCTACGTGAGACCCTGTAGGTAGGGGTGTAATTAATGTCACTCTTTTGTCTTATGATGTAAGTTAAGGAATGAAAGTTCCTACTGTATATGTTTGTTGCAGTTTGTTAGTAAGAATCCAGTCTAAAATACTTTCTTTGTTATTGGGTTTATTGATTCTTCTGGGATTATTGATTGTCTGAGTAAAGCCATGAAGATTTATATGAGATGAAGGATTATTTGTATTGACAGAGGACCAATCACAATTAAAGTCTCCTAAAATGATTGTTTCTTGTGGGTAGGAAGAAGATATACAACTTAGGATATTCTCAATTTTAGTGTAATTATTGCCAGGAGGTAGGCAGATGCAGATGATATAGATTGACTTATTAGGGTTTAGTTGTAGTTTAGAAGTAAGGATTTCAGCTTTATCATCTTTTTACGTCCTAAAATGTTAAATAAGGTTAAATAAGTTTCTCCACTTTTATTTCTAGAATGTTGAAGCCTATGATGCTATACTGTATATTGTCTATTCCCACCTCATTTTATTCTGCTCATTTTTTTTTTTTTTGCATACTATGTAACTGTTTTGTCTCTATGTGGAGCTTTTCTCCCCAGGGCCTCTGCTGAAAATGGAAATATATCCAGTTAGACTAGCCCGGTTAACAAATGTAAAATAAAATAAAAGTAAAATAAATTTAATGGGTTGGAAGGTTGTGAGGAGATTTTTAGTCCATTTTTAACTACTATTAGTCATTCTTATTAAAGTGCCTCTAAAAATAGAAAACAAAAAAAAAATTGCAACAATGGTGCTTCTTAAATTAGATATTCTATATAACAGTGAGCAAAACATTTGTTACTATCAGTAAATTAGGAAAAAAAATACAAGGCGTTAACAAGAATGGAAGTTAAGTGAAAACATTAACATACCTAGATGATTCAGCAGTACTTCTAAGATAATATCGCATTTATAAAATGCATTATTGTGGAGCAGAAAGGAGCTCAAGAGGAAATGCATTATTTCAGTTTAATAATAATATGGAGAAATGTAGACTGTCTCAATTTTTATAGGTCATAGGTTCATGGATGTTTACTAGGCTAATGACCACAAGGGCCTTTTTAAGCCTAGCCATGCATCCCAAATCTCTGACAAGTTCAAGTGTAAGTAGGGCCTGGGAGATGAACCATTTACAGATTGCTTGTGTCTATTAGAGACACAGGTGCCAAACCAGGTATGAATTTCCTGTTCCTCATCCAATTGTCCAAGTTGCACTTGAATTGGGTTAGGGAGGAACTCTGCTTCACATGGATGGGGAGCCTGTTCCAGAGGCAGGGTAGTCTCTGGGATGCATACCTATCTCTTGAGCAGGTCATATTTATATCACAGGCAAGATTTAAGTCTTTGGAACAGGTAATTCTGGTCCTGTTTGTTTTGTGGATATGCAGGAGGTCCATCAAAGTGGGGTCTGACAATGCCCTGTGCCAAGCATAGATCTAACCTCAACAGCATGTAGTAGACAGAATACAGGAATACGACCTTGAAGCGAACTGCAAAGGACATGTTAATTACACCCTATATTCCTTTAGTGAGGAACCTCTGTGGATGTTCCAGTTGTTGGATATTTCTGGTTAGGTACATACGAAAGGGGGCATAGTACTCAGTGATAGGCCTGATGAATGCTGCATGCAGTGTAACAATGACTTCCTTGGATCTAGATGCCATACCTTTGTTTATAAGTTGCAAATCATAGAACAATTTCCACACTACTGTAGACATGTGATGGTCAAAGGCTAGATTATTGTCTATGTGTGTGTCTCTCAGTCCCAGATTACTGGCTAAGCTCTAAGGGGCGTGTTGTTAGTATGATAGTTATCATGGGTGGATGACTTCCTGAAGGATACTATTATGATAGTAAATGATAGATAATTAATAATCAAAATAATAGGCTAGCAGTATATCGGAATGTTTCAGTTTTGCCCATTTTATTTTGGTAGCACTGTAAACATAAACTGTGACATAGAAGCTGGACTGTAATGTGTTTTGCACTTAATGGCGTCTCCCATTTGCAAAACTCGCTACACAAGGCACAAACATTGTTGCACAAACATTTTAAATGCACTGTTAAATGGAATTCCTTATATGTATGAAATATGTATGAAATTAACAGCTGTATGTATAATGTTAGTTAATACTGGAACTCAGTAACACTTAGTATCAGCATTATTTAACAATGGCCTAGAGATATAGGTAGATAAATAGA
>NC_056726.1:1486943087-1487133087 GCF_019279795.1 Protopterus annectens | reverse complement strand
TACTCGCTTGGAAGGCCATCAACTGTAGAGCATGGTTTGAGTTTGTTTGAATAGTTTTATATAGGATGTAGGCACAGATTTGAAGGTGAAAGTGGATGTGGTGATATGTGACTGTTGGACAGGGTTAGGATTAGATGCTGGGGAATCCTTGGTTAGAGATGCTATATTATCTGTGAAATAAGATAAAACACTCCACTGAAGCTCTGTTCACCCTAAAGAATTCTGACATCTGTATGGTCACTGAGACATGGTTTAAAGCTTTGCAGTGCACACCAACAGTGCAAGATTATAATGCCTTCCAGATATTTAGACCAGCTATTGCACAGACTAGGATTAAAGGTGGAGGTGTCTCTATTTACATCAAAAATAAATATACCTTAATGCTGGTCATACAGGACAATGCACTTGAGCTGCTCCATGTTCAAATCACCATAGGCAAAATCCAATACCACTTCCTTGCCAGCTATATGTTCTCCTCTATGACCCAGGAAACCAATACCATGTATTTAAATGATGGAAAACCCTTACCATCCAACCCAATACCATATTTATGGATGACTTTAATTACCCACTGTTGACTGGGAATCCTATATGACACCAAACGTACAGGCACAAAGATTCCTGGATTTTGTAAACACAAACTCCCTGGGCCAGATTGTCAATACACCTATCAGGGGTGCAACCATACTGGATCTTGTTCTCATTAATGTGGAAGAGTGCTGCACACCCCCTTGTGTAATATCTTCCCTAGTAAGGTCTGACCATAAACTGGTCTCCTTTGAAGTAAAAATAAAACTGGAACCCCAGCTAATCCTGGAGTATTCAGGAAGTATTCTAAGGCTAGCTTCCCGCTATTAAGTGATAACCTAGCAGAATTTCAAGCGCCCATAAACCCTGAGAACATTGCTCTATGCAGAACTGTTCACATAAACTCTGTACAAGCATGATAATAGCTGCATAGGGGCAGCTGTACCCACCAGGAAGAAGTACAGAACTAACTCAAAAAACAAGCCACCCTGGTGGAATCACAAAATCAATAGGCTGTATAACAGGAGGAAGAAAATCATGGCAAAAATCAGGAAGTGGAGCACCCAAGTACTCTCATCAAACTAAACAAACAATTCAGAGATGAAATAAAGTCTAACAAAGCCAAATTTGAGGTTAATTTGGCCTTCCGGGCTGAAGACAACCACAAGGCATTTTTTTAGATATGTCCACAACTTCAAAGGCAATACACAATTGTGTGCAGAGCTCATTATAAATGAAGCCACCTATACTGAGCCAGAAGATATAGCAAACCTCCTGGCCAATAAATTCAGCTCCAGCTTTTCCCCTCTCTTCCCCTCAACCTTCCCTCAGAAATACCATAACATATAACTCCACCTGCTATCACTAGGAAACAGGTCCTTAATGCTCTCTGTAAGGCCAAAAACACTGCATCAGTGGGCCAGACAATATCCCAGGATGCCTTCTAAATAGCTTGAAACATGACCTATCAGGCCCTCTAGAATTACTCTTTAACTGTAGCCTCCAAACAGGCTTTGTGCCTCAAGAATGAAGAACAGCAGCAACCATCCCTCTGCACAAAGATGGGCTATCAACAGACCCTGGAAATTTCAGACCTATAAATCTCACTAGTCTCCTATGCAAAGCCATGGAAAGAATTATCATGAAAATGATCAGTAATGATATAGTAAACCTCCAGACACTGAACCCAACCCAATTTGGTTTAATCAAGGGCAGGTCATGCCTACTCAACCTGGTGGACTTCTTTGAGAAGGTCACCAAAGCAACAGCTGAGGGCAAAATGGCTCGCACTGCCTACCCTGATCTGGCCAAGGAATTTGACACAATACCCCACCCAGGCATTGTTGATAAACTCAAGAGGTTAGGTACAAAGTACAAACCTTTATGTCACTTGGTGGATAGCCAACTGGCTGACAGACAGGATCCAGGAAGTTAGAATTGTGGAAGTCACCTCTACAAAAAGGTCTGTCAAAAGCCGAGTAACTCAGGATTTTGGTCCTGGGACCGCTCCTTTTTGGCATTTACTTCTCTGATGTCAAGACCAATGTCAATGGCCTCTGGCTGACTAAATATGCAGATGATTGCAAATTAAGAGCTATCATTGAATCTCACACCGACACAAATGTTCCCCAGGAAGGGCTGACACAGAAAGGTGTCAGAGCCATGGACTAAAACTAAATGCCAAGAAATGCATAATAGTATCCTTTGGGAAGGCCTACACCCCTGATAAGTAGCATATTGACAACACACTCCTAAGAGTTGACCCAGTAGTCAGGGACTTAGGGAGACACATAGACAATAATCTAGCCATTGAACATCATGTGTCTACAGCAGTGAGGAAATCATTCTATGTTGTTCAACTTGTAAACAAAGGTATGGCATATAGGTCTAAGAAAGTCATTGTTCCACTGTATTCAGCATTCATCAGACCTATCATTGAGTACAATACCACCTTTGGTATGTACCCTCTCATTCTATAAATTATCCATTCTTTCCATCTATCATTCGGTAATTAGCATTTTTTACAGCCCATTATCACAAGTATTTAAACATGTGGTATTTCTTTCTTCTTCCATTGCTATTAACCTCTTATTTCACAACATTGTATGAAACCCAAAATCTGGTATTACTCTCTACTACTACATCAGAGACCAATACTATTGGAATTAAATTCACTAACTATTATCATGTTTATGGTACTTGGGAAGAAGCAACCTCCTGCTCACTCCTACCTTATCCAATTACCACAAATAGAAATAAAAGCCCCAAACTGAAACAAACTTATAAAATTTTAGATAAATTCCTAAAACTCATCTCCAAAATTAGACTTAATCTGCTTCCTCATGGCGATATACACCCCAACCCTGGTCCTACCAGTCTTGACCAGCAGTCCTCTCCTAGCATTGCCCTTAACTCCAACCCCATTACTGCCCGCCCTACTAACTCTCTTCTAACCTGTCATCTGAACATCAGAAGCATAAACAATAAGGTACATGAACTGCACGCAGTTCTAGTAGACCTTTCCCCAGATATCATGCGTCTAACCGAAACTTGGTTAAAACCCACAACTACCAACAATGAAATACTAATCCCAGGTTACAATATATATCGGACTCTATAAATCTGATCTAGTTGTGTCAATTGATGTTATGCAACCACCTCAATTTAACAATGCAGAAATACTAATTTCCAAGCTTCAGATTAACAGCAATAAATTTATCTATATTATTTGTATGTACATAATCCACCCTTCACTGGATATCTACTCATTTCCCTCAAGAGACGGAGACTTCAACATAGATTGGAATACCTTCAGCTCCTTCTACACATATTAACCTCTACTCTTTCAAGCAAATTATTAATACTCCCACCAGGCTAGGAAATCTAACCAGAAAGACAGTATACTTGACTGGGTGCTAATAAATAGTCACCCTGATCACTATACACCTGGTACTCTCCCCGATAGTTTAAGTGACCACCACCTTAATTACATCATTAAGCATAAGATAGCCATTCCTAAGCAACCCACACTCAGAGCTGTTAGAAACAAAAAGAAATTTGACTTAACTAAACTTCAACTAGAACTATCTTCTTGTAACTGGACAATACTAAAATATCTACCCCTAGAAGAAGCAGTGCTATACTTTAACAAAAAATTCCTAGAAATTCTTAATTTTCATGCTCCCATCCGTTCAAAGAAAACCAAAACTGTAGATGTTCCTTGGCTCTCAAAAGAAACAAGGCAGAAAATTAATCTCAGAAACAAAGCGTGGTCTGCCTACTAAACTCCCCCTGGACCAAAGTAAATACAGACAACTTAGGAATGAAACCAAAAGGCAAATATTACTAGATAAAAGACAATACTATTGTAAATTGCAAACTGACCACCAAAACTGTCCACAAAAATTCTGGGCTGGACTAAATCAACTTCTTCACCCTGGTTGTACTACTACCCCTGTCCCTGCCACACTCATTGATAAATCATGTCTCTAATAGTTTTAACCACTTCTTTACTGAGACAATTCAAACTCTATCTAATCAATTACCACCCAGCCCTCATACCTTTGACTCTAACACTCAAAAATATTCCCTACTTACCTTTCAACCTGTACCAACTTCATTTATTTGTAAATTAATTAAAAAACTAAAACCCTCCACACTCTCTGCTGACCAACTCCCAGCTGAATATTTGCAAAAAACAGCTGATGTAATAGTGTCTATCCTCATCAACTCCTTAGCAGAGGCCAAAATCCCCGAGATCTGGAAGATATCATATGTAATTCCTCTCCACAAGGGAAGCACTTCCACTGATCTCTCAAACTACAGGCCCATATCCATACTTTCCCCTCTAGCAAAAATAATGGAAAAATGTGTTCAGAAACAGTTTATGCAACACCTAATTGTCAACCAACTACTGGCTGATACCCAACATGGTTTTAGACCTCTCCATAGTACTACCTCAGCCCTCCTTGTCTTTTCAAACACCATAAACTCCCATCGTAATAATAATAATATCTCATCTGCACTATTTCTGGATCTGTCGAAGGCCTTCGATATGGTAGATCATAAACTTCTAATCAATACATTGCCTTCACTTGGTCTGGACACCATTGCTGTACAATGGTTTAGTTCCGATCTATCTGGCAGAAAACAAGCAGTTTTATGGCAGACCAAACTTTCTAAGTTACTACCTAATACATTGGGAGTCCCACAAGGATCTATTTTAGGACCGTTATTATTTTCCATCTTTATCAATGATCTGCATACAGTTATTCCTAATGCCAGTTGTATACAATATGCAGACGATTCTACGTTAATTTGCTCTGGTACTACCCCTTCAGATTTACAATTGTTAACCCAGTCTACTTTCAGCAAAATAGAACACTGGCTCTCCAGTCATCGCCTGATTCTTAATCCTAAAAAAACTAAAATGTTGTTGTTTCTTCCAACTAATAGGTCCTGCTCCATCAACTTTACTATCCAAGCTAAGGATGGGACCATAATTTCTCCGGACCTCTCTACAAAATTACTAGGGGTAACCATAGACAACAAACTAAAATTTGATATACATGTAAACCAAATGATCAAGACCATTAACAAGAAGCTAGGCTCTTTATATAGAATAAATAGCTTCTTGACCCCCCAAGCTAAAATGGCCATTGCCCAGACTCACCTTCTCTCATCACTCCTGTACTCGTCCCCCTTACTTCACAATATAAGTAAAACTGTCATGAACAAACTCTCCAATTGCTACAATCATATTGCTAGGTTTGTTACTGGGTCACCATATAGGACCCATCATTGTACCAACTTAGCCAAGCTCAACTGGTCTGAGCTTCCTAACCTCATTTCTTTCAACCTACTAGTCCTTACCCACAAAATTATATACAACCCTGAATATGCTCCTTCCCTCAAAATGCTGCTTCCCCTTTGTAACAATCCACGTCCATTGAGGTCATCCAACTGTCTCCTAATCCAAACATTCAAAACTAATAACTCTGCTGGTGACTCCCTTCTCACCAACGCTGCAGGTAAAATTTGGAACAAACTTCCCCATGATATTATATCCATCTCTACTTTAAGTCAATTTAAAGCTAAGCTAAAAACACATCTGGGTTCAATGCGAAGTTGTCACTGCCTAAACCCGGGATAGTCTACCTTAGGCTGGACTAACATCCATTACAATTGAATCTCCTACATCTCCTTTCTATCCAAATCCTCTCACATTTTAGATAAATTAGAAAGAATAACATATGTTCTAATTTTGAATGTAAAATTTGCTTCACTGTTATTTAATTGCTTTTTGATACCTGTGTTTGGAGCTTTTCTCCCCGGGCCTCCGCTGAAAATGGACATGCATCCAGTCGGATCCTCCCGGTCAACAAATGTAAAATAAATAAAATAAATAAAATAAAATAAATGTACCTAACCAGGCATATCCAACAACTGGAACATCCATAAGGGTTCCTCACTAAAAGAATAAAGGGCATAAGTAACATGTCCTATGCAGACCACCTCAAGGCCTGATCTCTGTATTCTGTCTCCTATAGGCACTGTCAGACTCCACTCTGATGGACCCTCTGTATAGCCACAAAACAAAAGCACCAGAATTACCCATTCTAAAGACTTAAATCTTGCCTGTGATATAAATAAAACCTGCTGGAGAGACAGGTATGTATCCCAGAGCCTAGACCATCTCTGGAACAGACTCTTAATTCATGTGAAGTAGAGTTCCTCCCTAACCCAATTCAAGTGTAACTTGGACAACTGGATGCGGAACAGGAAATTCATCCCTGGTTTGACACCTATGTCTCTAATAGACACAGGTGACCTGTAAATAGTTAATCTCTGAGGTCCCTGCTTGTAAATGTTTCACCTCCCAAGCCCCTGATTACACTTATCAAGGATACTAGAACTTGTCAGAGATTTGGGATGCATGGCTAGGCTTACAAAAGACCCTTGTGCTTATTAGCCTAGTAAACATCTATGAACTATCAACCTAAGAGCCGAACTGGAATGTGGTTTTGAGTGATGAATTACTGGAAGAGGGGCTAGGGCTGAATTTATGGCCGAGATGCAAGATTCCTTTAATGGCTCTCCAGAATTTTTTACAGATGCTTCTGTTCCCTGTTCAAGCCTGTAAGGCATCAAGGGGAGGCATACACAAGGGCAATGTGATGGCACTTCGCCTACTTTATTTAAATTTATTAACTGGCTTAGAGCACTCATCCATTTGGACTATTTTTACACTAGTCTGGTATACATACATAAAATAGAGAAACAGCAACAAGGAAAAAACATTGAACTTGGCACATAACAGATGAAGTATTAGTTAAATCAATAATATTGTAAGCATATTCTGTAAATGTATGAAACTTACAGAGATAGTAAAAAGATCTCAAATGACTAATAGAGTTATAGATTAATACAAAGGAAAGTATGTACAGTATTTATAGTTATGAGATAGAGAGAGATAGAGGAAGATGAGGAGAGGAGGTGTTCAAGTAAGAGGATAAAGTAACCGGGTAAGGGGAAAAGATAAAAAAGTAGTAGAATGAGGAATGAATGAATGAGGGATAGAAGGCCGTGTGGTACAGATAATTAGAAGGAATCGGTCAAAGGTGTGAGCTATAGGGGTAATGTGAAGACTGAAATTGTGTCAGTGGTGTGGAAACAGTTGCATCCATGACAGGGACTCTCCCCAGTAGCCAGTTTCCACGTAGGCTGATAGCCCCTGTACTTCTCTGGTCCTGCTAGGGAATGCAGGTGCAGTGCATGTATTAAGACACATGACCCAAAGACTCTCCCTCTCCAGCCAGCTCTTGTTAAATGACCACGTTATCTGGGCTAGAGCTTCATTCATTTATATGCCATAGATCTTGTTTGCTGTAGAGATATTTGATGAAATGATCTGTAATCCTTTACTTGCTTCTGGGGCTGCTGCCTATCAAACTGATATGGCATTTGCACAGAAAGGATTACCTGAATAACAGGCGAACATTCTAATTTTCAGTTTCTCTATTTTCTGGTATGCAAAGGTTGTTAAACAATAGACTGTATTGGCTTCTGTGATGGCCCCTCTTTACCTTGGCCAGTAATGAAGGAGCCTCAATCCTCACCACTGACACCAGTGAGTGGCAGTCACTGAAAACAGGAATGGATTTACACAGCATTTCAAATGCAGCTCTCTGCACCAAGCACAATTTCCCTCAAGAGCATGCAGAGAACACGCACCACTGGGACTGGACTCTCTGTCTCACCAGATCCCAAACAAAACTCACTTTGGAGAACTGTGTCCCGGTTCCAAGTATCTGACACACTTGAATAGCTGATTTCACATGCACATGCACATGCGCGCACACACACACACACACACACACACACACACACACACACACACACACACACACACACACACACACACACACACACACACACACACACACACACACACACACACACACCTGGGAAAGGCTGACACAGATTCACCAGCTGTGTCCCCTCTCTCTGGACTACAACGTATATTGCTGCCACCAGACAAATGTCAAATACTCTAAGGCTCTTACAAAGGATAACCAGTTATACTGTGTCAAATTAATACTGATATAAATGGTAGAGTGTGACCGAAGCAGTAAGACTTTTTTGAGTAGCTACAGTGTCACTAAAATAAGCACAAGTACTTTCAAGATCCTAAAAGTATTCTCTAAAAGACTAGCCAGAATGAAAAGGTATAAAAACATTTAATAATGGATAATAAAATTGACAACAGGAGAATACTTAATATTTAGTTACAATAAATGATATGACAGTGATATGACAATATGATTTGGGATGGTGCAGGGGTGCAAAACTTCAGCTGGGATATGCCACACATGCACTGTCTCACTTCTCCTGGTACAGCTGGCAATACCTCACAATGTCACATCTCTTCCCCTTTGAAAACTCAAGCTAGTTTTTCAAGTGACCCTGGAAAACCATTGGCTTGTCTGGAACACTTTAACCCATACCGTGTCTTGAGACTCCATCTGAGTTGGCATTGCTGACCAAACTACGATGCTCCACTATCATGTCATATGCCTGTAACCTAGGCTCCACCCTAATAACTTGGCATTTCGCTGGCTGGCAGGATGTAGTAGTGTTAAAGGATTATGGTCTGTAACCACTGTGAATTTCCTTCCATACAGATAAGGGTTGAAGTTTCTGCAGTTCCCATACTATAGCTAGACATTCTTTTTATACAGCTGCATAACTTTCCTCCATGGGTTGGAGTCTACAGCTAAGATATACAACTGGATCCTCTTCTTCCTCTGAGGAGACCCAGCTAAGTACAACCCCCACCCCACCGTTTGAAGCATCCACCTGCACAACAAATTCTTTCCTGTAATCTGCACTGGCTAACAGAGCTTTTGGAATGCCTGCTCATAGGCTGGGGTCCACACTACCTTATCTGGTCTGTGTTTCCTTGTCAGGTCTGTGAGGTGAGCAGCTATTGTACTATAATTGGGAATGAATTTTCTATAGTACCCAGCTGTCCCCAAGAATGCTTCCACCTACTTTTCGGTGACAGGAGCAGGCGATGCCTGAATAGCTTCCACTTTGGCAGGTTCTAGCCTAATTGTACCACTCCCTACTCTATGTCCCAATTAGAAGACCTCTGCCAAACCCACTTGACACTAACTGCACTTAATGGTCAACACTGCTCTTTGCAGTCCACCCAGAACCTCTCCGACATACTGAAGGTAATTTTGCCAAGAATGGATGTAGATGGCAATATCATCCATGTAAGCATGGGCATAATCTCCTGCTCCTGCTAGGATACAATCTACCAGCCTCTGGAACATTGCTGGGGCATTTTTCATTCTAAAGGGCAACTTTGTGAACTCATATAGGCCAAAAGGGATCACATAGGCTGACCTCTCTCTAGCAGTGGGAGTCAAGGGCACTTGCCAGTAGCCCTTGGTTAGATCAGTAGTGGTCAGATACTTAGCCCCACCCAGCTACTCTAAGACCTGTCTTACTCATGGGGTAAGCATCTGACTCTGTGTATCTGTTTAGTCTTCTGTAATCCATGCAGAATCAAATGTTGCCATCTTTCTTTGGTATCAGCACCACTGGGGAGGCCCATGGGCTGCTAGACTCCTGAATTACCCTGAGTTCCAACATTTCCTGAATCTCCTCCCTCAAAATCTGTCTGACTCACACAGGCATCCTATAAGGGGCCTGCTTAATAGGCCTTTGGGGTCCTGTATTCACGTGGTGCTGCACTACATGGGTGCACCCAGGTTTCCCAGTGAAAGTGCCCCCAAACTCCTGCAACACAGCTTGAATGTTTTGAACCTGGGTACAGGATAGCTGCTGGGATATTGCTACCTCTTCCACAGAGGTGTCAGTGCGAGCCTCACTGAGGAAATCAATCACCAGATCCATCTCAGACCCCTCCTGCCATCCACTGCAAATACTCAGCACCAGGGCCCCCTCTGATGATAAGGCTTCATCATGTTAACATGGTACAATTTGTGCCCCTCCCTCCTGGTTAGCAGGTGTACCAGGAAATTAACATCACTGACCCTCCTCACCACTTTAAAGGGTCCTTCCCAAGCTGCCTTCAGCTTATTGTGTCTGACAGGAATGAGCACAATAACCTGTTGTCCCACAGCATACTCTTGTGCTCAAGCCTTCCAGTCATACCAGCCTTTTTCTGTTCTTGGTTTGCTGCCAGGTTCTCCTGGGCCAAACCCATGAGCTCTCTAAGCCTTGTCATGAGGTTTGGGGCATATGCCACAAGAGATTCCTTGTCAAATTCACACTCAGCCTTCCATTCATCCCTTTTCAAATCTAAAGGTCCCATCACCTTATGCCCATACTGTAACTCAAAAGGTGAAAACTTGTGGATTCCTGGGGTACCTCTCTGCATGCAAACACTAGATGGGGCAAATATTTGTCCCACTCCCTCATAAACTGGTCTGAAAATGCCCTTAGCATGGTATTTTGTGTAGAGTTTAACCTCTCCACCAGACCATTAGTCTGGGGATGGTAGGGGGTGGTCTTTAGGTGCTTCACCCCACAACGCTTCCACAGACAAGCCAGCAGGTCTGACATAAAATTGGCACCTCTATTAGTCAGTATTTCTCTCAGAAAACCTATCCTGCTGAAAATGTCTAACAAAGCATTTGCCACATCCTCTGCCTCCATGGAGGACAGAGCTACCACCTCAGGGTATCTGGTAGCATAATCTACTAACACCAGGATACAATTCTTCCCTTTGGAACTTGGGGTACTCAGAGGCCCAACAATATCCATAGCTACCCTCTGAAATGGCTCCCCAATCACAAGCAGAGTCATCAACAGAGCTTTGGCTTTGTCTCTTGCCTTGCGTACCCTTTGGCACTGCTCACAGGTCCTGCAGTACCCTGTTACATCCTTTGCAATCCCAGACCAATACAAATTCTGCATAATGTGATTTTTGGTATGCTTTATACCCATATGACAAAGAAAAGGAATGTCATGGGCTATTACTCGATGTGCCAGACACTTGGTTTTGGGCACTACCAACTGCTGTATTGCCTCACCCTCCAGCCCTCCCTCTGGGGTCCATTCTATGCACAATAACCCTTTGTTCCAGTATACAGACTCCACTTTTCCTTGAGCATCAGGTGCCTTATTAGTTAACTCCCTCAAGCCTCGTAAAGTAGGATCTGAAAGCTGAGCCTGTCTGAACTCTATGTTTGTAACTCCTCCTAGCTCCCTTTCCACAGGAAGCCTAGTATCTCCTGACAGTGGTGCCTCACTGACAACCTGGGTAAGGTACTACCACTCATCTCTGTCCTTGCAGTCTCCTTGTCCATGGGAACATCAGTACCTACCAGCAGTTGTGGTTCAATTTCAGGCAACCTGCTGCTAGGTAGCTCCCTCCCTGAAATAACCACATCACCATCCCCAGCTTCAGGCATCGGGTTTGTCTGGGTCCCACCCAGGCTACCAGACCTACCTGCCTGTGTCCAAGCCTGACTGTGTCTAACTGCATGCACACAAGGTACTACATTATCAAAATCATTCTGTATTAAGACATCTGCAGGGATATCCTAAAACACACCTACCTACTTGTTCCCTTTTCCACCCATTCAGTGAAGCTGAACTCTAGCCAAAGGTATTTGGAATGGGTTCCCTCCTAAATCTCTCACTGGTGTGGACTGCCCAGTCAAGTATTGCTCTTCTTTAACTACTGCAGGTTTCACGATGTTTATGTCAAAGGCTGTGTCTCTCTTAGCAGTGGCTTGTCTGCCATCCACTAAGATAACATACAAACTCCGGTGATAGTTTGGTACCTCTGTTGTCTCCAGACAACTTTCTACTGGCAGACAGTTATTCCCACTTACTGGGTCCCTCACCTTTTGTTCCCCACCTTGCTCCAATGGACATGTGTATGCTACATGGCCCCTTTGGTTACATTTAAAACATCTAACCATTGATCCTGGCCGTGCACATGAACTAGTGGCTTCTCCTGTTACTGGTAGACTGTGTTGGGGTGATTTAGTCTGCCTACCATGCTAGCTAAGTAGGGATCCCCTTTTCAACCCAGCTCATCTGCAGAGTTCATAGGTTCATAGGTTCATAGGTTCATAGGCAGGTACTAGGCTATCTGCACGAGGGCATTTTTAAGCCTAGCCAGAGTGTGTCGGCTTTCGCCACCCCATTGATTAATTAACTGAGCCTCTGTCAAGCAGAGCCAATGAAGTGATCCCAGGAGTTACATTCTCAGTCTGCCAACCAGATTCTCATGTCCTCAAGGAAAGTGCTAAGGGCTTATTCCCTCACCAAAGGTCTGCCAGCTTTTCAAAAGTGGTGATCTGACACTCACTCACCCACCTATGAAAGTAAGTGCTTAACTCAGCAATATAATCACATATCCTTTTATCTGCCTTGCATTTATGCTCACAAAACTTTTTTCTGTAAGCTTCAGGTGATAACTTATAACAGTCTAGTAAACATTGTCTAACTCTAGTATAGTTTAAACAATCAGTATCAGACAATTTAGAAACAGCAGTTACAGCTTTACCATGGAGTAAAGGGGTCAGAAACCATACCCAGAGCTCTTGGTCAACATTATACTGTTTGCATACTCTTTCAAATATATGAATACAACTATGAAAGTCGTCCCCCTCTGCAAATTGTGGAAGTAATTTATTGACCTTTATTGCTTCTAGGGTCCAGTTATTCCCTTCTCCATGACCTCCACGACCCTGACGCAGGGTCAGAATTTCTGTCTCATTCTTCTTCTCTTTTTCTTCAACCTCTAAATGCCGCAGTCTTGCTTTGATCTCTAAATGCCGCAGTCTTGCTTCGATCTCTAAATGCCACAGTCTTGCTTCGATCTCTAAATGCCACAGTCTTGTTTTGATCTCTAAATGCCGCAGTCTTGCTTTGATCTCTAAATGCCGCAGTCTTGCTTTGATCTATAAATGCTGCAGCCCTGCTTCGATCTCTAAATGCCGCAGTCTTGCTTTGATCTCTAAATGCCACAGTCTTGTTTTGATCTCTAAATGCCGCAGTCTTGCTTCGATCTCTAAATGCTGCAGTCTTGCTTTGATCTCTAAATGCTGCAGTCTCTCTTTGATATCTAAATGCCATAGTCTCTTTTTCTTCAGTCTCCAAGTGCTGCAGTCTCTCTTTTTCTTTGATCTCCAAATATTTGGCTTCCAGTTCATGCTGACGTAGCTTCTTCTGTTCTTTAACCTCCAAATGTTGCAGTCTCTCTTTGGTCTCCAGTTCAATTCTCTTTAACTCCAGACAGATTTTTAAGTCCTCTGAGGAAAAGGTGAACTGTCCTGTTCCCGAAGGCTGGACATCCCCACCACTGGACTGGTTATCTCCCTGGTTGCTGGACCATGCTGCAGCTGCGAATAAGGCTGAAATAATATCCTCTTTAGTCAGGTTGGCATATGATAGTCTTTTGGCTTTGCATACCTTGGCCAAGTGGTTCTTTGTCAGCTTGCTATATTCCTCTGCTGCCATCTTTATCTGCTTCCCCTGACTAAACTAACTAACAAAAATAAATAAAACTGTTGGGAAAATTAAACTCTGAATGTTTACCTCATGGCTGTTGAGAGTACTCGCACTTTCAGTGACAACTGCTTATAGGCTGCTGAAGTTCAATTAATATCCCACAGGTGCCACTGATATGTGATGAGCCCCTGTTTACCCTGGGCCAGTAATCAAGCAACCTCAGTCCTCACCACTGGCTCACTTGACTATCCATTGCATTCTGCCTATTATTAACAAATTTTCTGCAATACTGTACTTGTCACTGACCTGCTTTGTGACTTCAGATAGTCCACTGGATCAATTCAATGGTCAGATTATCAAATGATAATAAACTAAACAAATGACTTGTTACAGATAATGCCATACTTAATTTACAAAGAAAACTACAGTTTCAAATGCCTCCATGTATGTTCTCTCCTAAAACTAGGGATGTGGTTGCAATATACCATACATTTTCCTACCATTATATCTTACTAAAACTGTATAAATGTTGCCATAGACTGTAGGCCTGCTATGCAGTGCCAGCACCCTGAACATCACTGCACCAAATTGCTGATTGTTGTGGTAAGTCCACAGCAGAGTTCATTAAGCAGAATCTGAACAGACCCTCCTGCCTAAAAGTCTTCATATCAGAATTATGTGTTGTTTTTCAACAGTATTTCACATCATAGTGCAACTGATGTGCCCTTATAATTGCATGACATTTTGGGAAATCTTTGCTGTTACTGTGGAAAGTCTGCTTCTGGCCCAGACAGCTGAAGATATTGAGACACTAGCCCTTGGCTACGAATGAGGGCTCTACCCTGAAAAACAAACACAAATAAATAAATAAATTACTAGTGGTGAGTAGAACATTTTGGGGGTCACTAGTTTCATTATTCAGATTTAAGTAGCAAGATAGTCATTAGCCACGATGCTTGAAACTCTATTTGGTGTCACTGTAAGTCATGAACTGTACACCTAACAATAACCCCTAAGTACTATCCATAATCCTATCCTCAAAACCCAACTTCTAATCGAAGAATCAAACCAATCAAAAGTGAGTTCTCCAGAAGATTAAAAAAAATCAACAGTGCGTAAGAAACACTATAGCAAAAGGTTGTAATAACAGCATGGAGTAACATCAAAATGTCCATCACAAGAACATCAAATCTTTATGTACATCAGATTTGCAGATCAAAAGCATAGAAAAAAAAACAAAACAAAACAAATCATAGGCTTCCAGTGACATGGCACGACATCAGAAGTTATGGAAAACATGGAATTTATAATGAAAAACAAGTATGAAGAGAGTGGGCAATTCTAATTAAAGATGAAGCAGGAAAGTCACTAAAAAATGCAATGTCTGGAAATAAGTATAATTGATGTAATTAAGTAGAGAGTTAAAACCTATCTTAACAGCTGGTCAAAGACGATGAACGTTGTAGTGAATGACATAGTAGAAAGTGAGCAGAAAAGGAGCATGAAAAGCAAGGCTGTTTAACAAATACTTCTGTTAGTATTCATGAATACCATAATGATCGTAGACAAATACTTCTTTTAGTATTCATGAATACCATAAAGATCGTAGACAAATACTTCTGTTAGTATTCATGAATACGATAATGATCGTAGACAAATACTTCTGTTAGTATTCATGAATACCATAATGATCGTAGACAAATACTTATGTTAGTATTCATGAATACCATAATGATCGTAGACAAATACTTCTGTTAGTATTCATGAATACGATAATAATCGTAGACAAATACTTCTGTTAGTATCGTTGAAGTTTTGAAAAAGCCATTTGGTGAAAGCGCTTAACTCTAGCTAGCTATTAAAGTTCTCGTTTGGATTATACTTTTGTGCGATTCTTTTTGGGTTGAAGAACCAGCTACACTTGCTTTACTTTGCAGCATACTACTTTTATGAGCTGAAAAAGCTGTTTTACTTTGGAAATAGAGGTTTGCTGTTTTTGTTTTTGTTATTTTACATTGGGAACTGGATTTTTTACTGCAAAGCCATTTCGCTCCTTTTTGTGGTTAATTTATTTATGATACACTGTCGTCTGAATTAGGAGCGTTTACCTTTTACTGCAAGCAACTTGTTGCCTGGTTAAATACTTATGTTAGTATTCATGAATACGATAATGATCGTAGACAAATACTTACGTTAGTATTCATGAATACCATAATGATCATAGACAAATACTTCTGTTAGTATTCATGAATACCATAATGATCGTAGACAAATACTTCTGTTAGTATTCATGAATACCATAATGATCGTAGACAAATACTTCTGTTAGTATTCATGAATACGATAATAATCGTAGACAAATACTTCTGTTAGTATTCATGAATACCATAATGATCGTAGACAAATACTTCTGTTAGTATTCATGAATACCATAATGATCGTAGATGAATATAGGACTTTGTGGTTTTAGTCGAGCTTCCCAATGAAAAATAAAATTACTAAAATAAAAATGAAAGAAAAAGGAGCTTCAACAGAAATCCGCCAGTAGAAGATCCTACGAGACTGAGGTTGATCTCAGTCCATCCACAGATGAAAAATCCAGAAAGAACTAGCATGGTAATGGAAGCCAGAATTCTTCGAGAATTGAGGACATCAAAGGGCATGCCTTTCTTCTTTAATGCAGACCAGCATGTCTGGCTTTGTCACAGGTTCAGCTGAGACACTACTACTGAATGCAGTATCTTTGGGAACCTGAAATTTTCCAGCAAGTTCCATGTCATCTCATTACACGTACATGTCACTAAGACTGATGCAAGTATTTTTTTCCTGTCCCCGAACGTACAACAACCTTGGAAATTATTGTGTTAAGTTTGGGATATAGGAGCACATCCCCTTGTATAAGGAGAAAGGTCTCCTAAAAAATCTTAATGCTTTTTGGTTATTACCCCTCTGCTTTACACATAATTGATAAGACTCCCATCTAGTGTATTGTGTGCCGCTCTTGAGACCTCATCAGTGTAATCACTTAGCCAGGATAAGAAGTACAGATAATGGCAACACAATATTGCAGTGAAAGTATCAGAAGCTACAAGAAGACTTTCTAAAAGAGCTTAACATGTACATTCCTGTGTAAGGGAGCAGAAGGGATGTCATGCAAACATTTACTTACCTTAAGGGTGTAGCTAACATGTATACTCCTGTGTAAGGGAGCAGAAGTGGATGTCATGCAAACGTTTACTTACCTTAAGGGTGTTGCTAACATGTATACTCCTGTGTAAAGGAGCAGAACGGGATGTCATGCAAACATTTACTTACCTTAAGGGTGTAGCTAACATGTATACTCCTGTGTAAGGGAGCAGAATGGGATGTCAATGTCATGCAAACGTTTACTTACCTTAAGGGTGTCACTAACATGTATACTCCTGTGTAAGGGAGTAGAAGGGAATGTCATGTAAATGTTTACCTACCTTAAGGGTGTCACTAACATCTATACTCCTGTGTAAGGGAGCAGAAGGGGATGTCATGCAAACGTGTACTTACCTTAAGGGTGTCGCTAACATGTATACTCCTGCGTAAGGGTGTAGAAGGGGATGTCATGCAAACATTTACATACTTTAAGGATGTTACTAACATGTATACTCCTGTGTAAGGGAGCAGAAGGGAATGTCATGCAAACATTTACATATCTTAAGGGTGTTGCTAACATGTATACTCCTGTGTAAGGGAGCAGAAGGAGATGTCATGCAAATGTTTACTTACCTTAAGGGTGTCGCTAACATGTATACTCCTGTGTAAGGGAGCAGAATGGGATGTCATGCAAACGTTTCCCTACCTTAAGGGTGTTGCTAACATGTATACTCCTGTGTAAGGGAGCAGAATGGGATGACATGCAAATGTTTACTTACCTTAAGGGTGTCGTTAACATGTATACTCTTATGTAAGGGAGCAGAAGGGGATGTCATGCAAACATTTACCTACCTTAAGGGTGTCGCTAACATGTATACTCCTGTGTAAGGGAGCAGAATGGGATGTCATGCAAACATTTACTTACCATAAGGGTGTCGCTAACATGTATACTCCTGTGTAAGCGAGCAAAACTGGATGTTATGCAAACGTTTACTTACCATAAGGGTGTCGCTAACATGTATACTCCTGTGTAAGGGAGCAGAATGGGATGTCATGCAAACGTTTCCCTACCTTAAGGGTGTTGCTAACATGTATACTCCTGTGTAAGGGAGCAGAACGGGATGTCATGCAAACGTTTACTTACCTTAAGGGTGTCGTTAACATGTATACTCCTGTGTAAGGGAGCAGAAGGGGATGTCATGCAAATGTTTACCTACCTTAAGGGTGTCGCTAACATGTATTCTCCTCTGTAAGGGAGCAGAAAGGGATGTCATGCAAATATTTACATACCTTAAGGATGTCGCTAACATGTATACTCCTGTGCAAGGGAGAAGAACAGGATGTCATGCAAACGTTTACTTACCTTAAGGGTGTCGATAACATGTATACTCCTGTGTAAGGGAGCAGAACTGGATGTCATGCAAACATTTACTTACCTTAAGTGTGTCGTTAACATGTATACTCCTGTGTAAGGGAGCAGAAGGGGATGTCATGCAAATGTTTGCCTACCTTAAGGGTGTCGCTAACATGTATACTCCTGTGTAAGGGAGCAGAACAGGATGTCATGTAAATGTTTACTTACCTTAAGGGTGTAGCTAACATGTATACTCCTGTGTAAGGGAGCAGAAGGGGATGTCATAGGTTCATAGGTAGGTACTAGGCTATTGGCCCTAGGGCCTATCAAGCCTAGCCAAAAAGGTACCCTGGCATTAGCCACCCAAGAAAAGTATTTTCCTGTGCCCCTGTCAAGCAGAATCACAGAAGTGATCCCCGGGGTGAATTTCCTATTACACATCCAATCATCAAGATTTTTCTTGAAGAGTGCTAATGAGCTCTGTTTGACATAGATAGGTAGTCTGATCCAGAGTATGGGAAGTCTCTGGGACAGGAATCTATCCTTCCAGCATGTTCTGCTTATTGTGGTGACAATGTTTAGGTCCCTAGAGCGTGTAGCTCAGAGGGATTGGGATTTCTTTAAGTGGAGCATGTCCAACAGCTCTGGGTTTGATATAACTTTGTATGTTAGGCAGAGATTGCCTCTGAGTAATGTTTACGTACCTTAATGGTGTTGCTAACATGTATATTCCTGTGTAAGAGAGCAGACGGGAATGTCATGCAAATGTTTACATATCTTAAGGGTGTCAGTCTTCTTATGTGCATTAAGAAGATGTTGAGGCTTGGGTGTTCATTTAAGTAGTTTATTGTATACAAACACATCAGGATGGATGGCAGGAACATTAAACTTAAACAAACTATCTAACTGACTGACTGACTACATACATACATGCTCTCACTCTGGCTGCTCACTCAAAATGGCTCTCTTGCTTGCACATGCTCAGTACGTATATGCATGTGCTGACTCACTGGAAAGCTTCTTAAAGGTATATCACACACACTGATCTACAGTCTCCCTCTTTACTGAGCTATCTCCCATAAACAACAACATTTTAATAGGCATGCAATTATACAGACATTAACAAAGAAAAACAACAGTCATGTCCAGGTTGCCATGCATCTGGAAGTAGGTTTTGAGATGTGACCTGATCTCATGACATAATAGTTGTGACTGGGTTTAGCTACAGGGACAGCCATTGGGGAATGTTCTACTTGAGGAGTCTCAGGGATTTTCTCAGGAACAGGGATTGCTAACGGTATGTCCTCTGGAACAGGAACATTAGACAAGTCACTCTGAGAACTAGAGTCTTTGTCACAGGGAAGATGCTGTAACACTGGTTTGGACCCTGGCAACAAATGCTTCTGATTTCGTCTGAATTCCATTCCTTGTGATTCCACAATGTACAATCTCGCCTCTTGACACAAACTTTTCACAAATCTGATGTGATCAAAACCTTTTAACGTCTGCATCCTCACTATTTCCCCATTTTGTAAAGAACGGAGTGATTTGTTGGTTTTATCACAGTAAGACTTCTGAGACAAACCCTTTTTTGATAGTTGGGGCTTTTACTGCTTTGTTGTTCTTAGTACTTGGAACCAATAAATTACTGCTTATTGGTAGTGTGGTTCTGGTTTGTCTCAACATAAGTCTCTGGGCAGGTGACATCATCTGTGAACCAAGATGTTTTTCTCGAGGAATGTTTGAGATTTAACAAGTTGAGAAAAACATTGCTATTGTCACATCTGGATTTCTCTAACAGCTGGTTTGCACTTTGAACTGCATGTTCAGCCAAGCCATTTGATTGAGGGTATTCAGGACTACATGTAATACTAACAAAGTCCCATTCTTCTGCAAATTTCTTGAACTGCTGACTAGTAAACTGTGCGCCATTGTCAGAAATAACTCTGTGCTGACTACCATGGACAGAAAAATGTTGCTTCAACTTACTAATGACAGTACTGGAAGTTAGGTTGGGAATTAGGTCAATCTCGAATCAATTTGAATAAGAGTCTACTAACACCAAGTAATGTTGACCATTCCACTCAAAGATATTTGTGGCTACTGTCAACCAAGGTAATTCAGGAATCTGGCTTAACTGAAGTGGTTCTTTTTGTTGATGTGGCTTTGTACTATTGCACACCGAACAAGATTAAAGTACTTTCTCAATATCTCTTGACATAGAAGGCCAAAATACTAGACCTCTTGCCCGTCTTTTGGTAGAATCAGTTCCCAGGTAGCTACGATGCAAAATCTCAATATACTCTTGTTGCAAGGACTTTGAAGCAATCACTTTAGGACCTTTCATGATGATACCATTGTCTGAAAAAATCTCATCTCTGTATGAAAAATACTGCTGCACTTCTACTGGTAAGCAAGATTGCTTGGAAGGCCATCCTCGACTGATAAAGTGGTTGAGCTTCTGGAGAACTGTATCTGAAGCTGTGTGAGTTCTGAGCTCATTAAGATGTGTGGAAGAAAAATTTCTTACTTCCATGACTTCAAAATCAAGTTGCTGATTGTTAAGCTGTTCTGTGTTTTTTTCTGGGCAATCAGGATAAAGTATCAGCAAGATAAAGAAGTTTGCATTTTGTGTAAACAAGATTGAAATTGCACTTCTGCAATTTCAGCATCATATGTTGCAATCTAGCTGGAGCTGTATGCATAGGCTTTCTCAAAATAGTAACTAGAGGTTTGTGATCAGTTTTGATTTGGATAGGTAGACCATAAATATAATCATGGAACTTCGAATATGCAAACACAATTGCCAGAAGCTCTTCTCAATCTGGGCATACTGCATCTCAGTCTGGGTAAGAGTTCTGAAAGCATAGGCTACTGGTCTACCCTCTTGAAGAATTATTGCACCCAGACCAAACAGCATCACAGGAAAGAGTAACAGGTTTGTGAACATCATAGTAGCTGAAAGTTGGTGGGTTGGCAATTTTCTGTTTCAGGACATAAATACTCTTTGGTGCTGTTCTGACCATGACCAAATTACATCTTTGTGTGTCAGCTGTCTTAGCAGTGCTGAAAGTTGGCTTAAATCGGGAATGAACTTGCCTAGATATTTGACCATGCCAAGAAAATGTTGTAGGGCTTACACATTATCTGGAGCTGGCATTTCGAGAATTGCTGTTTGCTTTGAATGATCTGGTCATAAGCCCGAACTGGTAAACAAGTGACCAACATAAGTAACTTCTCGTAGTCTGAATTTGCACCTCTGAGGATTCAGCTTAAGATTCACTTGGCATGCTCTTTTCAGAACTTTCTTGAGGTTTCTGTTATGTTCATCTTCACCATTGCCTCCTAATAGAATATCATCTACTATAATAGCACAGGGATAGCCCGAAAAAAATTGATCCATTGCACACCGAAAGACTTCACTGGCAAAATGTATCCAAAATGTCATTCTCAGAAATCTGTATCTTCCAAATGATGTGCCAAATGTGGTTAACAAGGAAGATTTTAGGTTAAGCAAAATTTGCCAAAATGAACTCTTTGCATCTAAGACAGAAAAAACAGTGGCATTTGGCAAGAGAGCAGCAACTTCTACAACTGTGCACATTGGATGATGAGGTCTTTTTAATGCTTTGTTTAGGTCTCTTGGATCAATACATATTCTGATATCATCTGAGCTTTTCTTATGAGCTACCACCATGGAGGATACCCATTCATCGGTTCTTCTACTGGACAAATTACTCCTAGCTGCACCATTTTGTCTAGCTCTGCTTTGACTCTGCTGTGCAGAGCTACCTGAACTTTCTGTGCTGATCTGATAACTGTGATGACCTCTGGGTCTAACTTCATGGAGAACACAACTAGTAGTTTACCTAGTTTGACTGCAAAAATATCAGTATACTGAGAAAAAATAGTTTGGGTGAAATTTGAGCTGTTGTCATGCAGGCTTACACGGTGAACTTCTTTATTAAGTGAAAGCAGTCCCATTTTCAAACTGTCTCTGAGGAATAATAATGACTGCACGTGTCTCTTGACTATAAAAAATTGCAAGTCATAGCTGTTCCCAGCAGAATAACATGAAAGCACTACTAAGCCTTTGGTTTGATCTCTTCACCACCATAAGCAACAAGCTTCACACACTTTGCCAAGTCAAGTTGTTCTGCAGCTTTTACTCTAGCAAATGTTTTTGCTACATAACACTGCACTTTGAACCGGTATCTACTTTCAGCTCTACAGGGACTCCCATTAATCCGAACATGACAAAATACCTCATTCTTTACCCACAAATCTGCTGCATTGACTGTTTCACCAAGTACAAACACACCATCAACATAAAAAGTAGGGTTGCAGCTTTCTAACTGATCAACTTGCCTCTTGGAATGCCCTCTTTTAATAAAAAATGTGCCTTATTTGATTTTCTAAACTTTTTGAAATGATTCCACTTACTGCAAAAATGACACTGCTGACCAAAAGCTAAGAACATTTCTCTTTTGGGTTTGTGAGTACTACCACAATTGCGACAGTTGACTATGACATTTGCTATGGGTTTTTTATTTTTTGCTGAGTCACCTCTGTGCTTCACTGAGCATGCTCTGGAATTTGCTGGAAAGACTCAGGGTTTCCCAGGGACTGTTACAGGACCTGCCGTAGCTGCCATGTGCTTGGGCCTGTTTCTTTTAACCACACACTGCATACTATCAACATGAGCTTTGTCACTGTGCCTTCCACTGCTATTCTCATTTGTAAGCATGCTTGTGTGCTTTTCTGTAAGCTAGTATATCTGACAAATCTCAGTGGCCTTATTTAATATTAAATCACTGTCTTAAAGCAAAATCTTTCTCACTGTGTCATTATTAATACCACACACAACTCTGTCTTTTATCAACTCATCTCTCAAATCACCAAATCTGCATGCTTTAGCCTTATTTCTCAAGTCAGTTATATATGCTGCAAAAGTTTCACCAGGCTTCTGATCCCTTGTGTAAAATAGGTGTCTTTCTATTGCAATAGTCAATGGCCTCTGAACCAGCTAAATTAATCAGAATAAATGCTTTTGTATCTGTGTCTTTGTCAGAAAAAGCAGCCTGTATGAAAATGTCATATTCCTGCTCAAACACTCTCCAGTTTTCTGCAATATTGTTATGAAGCACAAGCGGTCTGGGTCTGGAAAAGCTTTCTGCCATGCCCACAGATTATAATAAGACATAATGCAAAACTGTCCCTTGTAATTATGTACGCACATTCACACACACCAGGTACTTGTAATAGTATTCAAATGCACAATAAACTCTTTGAAATACTGTACTCTGTGAAATATTCTTTGAAATAACTGTACTTTGTGAAATATTCTTTGAAACAACTTTACTTTGTGAAATAACTGCACTGTAATACTGCACACACTTAACACTTTGCACACTTTGGATATTTTGAATAGCTTTAGTTAATAGAAAAATTTAGTAGATACTGAAAAAATATGATAATTTTTCATTTTTGTACATTTTATGCTATTTGGATAGTGTTTCAAACATTTTTGTAATTGTTTCAAATATTTTTATCAATATGTCACAGTTTCAGACATTTCATTTAATAAGAAATTCATTTTGAGTATTCTGGGTGCTTCATTTTATATTTATAGCAAAATAAATAATTTAAGCAAGTTTAGTACCTGGAATTTGTTTCTGACCTGTTTTGTGAGTCGTTTGAGCAGTAGGGATGATCCACTCTTGTATATTCCTCCAACTTTAACTAGTTGCCTCATGGCTGTAACTCTGGATCCCATTCTGCTACAGTCTCGCTTTTCTTATGTGCATTAAGAAGACGTTGAGGCTTGGGTGTTTGTTTAAGTAGTTTATTGTATGCAAATACATCAGGATGGATGGCAGCAACATGGAACTTAAACTATCTAACTAACTGACTGACTACATACTTGCAGGCTAACACACTGGCTGCTCACTCAAAATGGCGCCCTTGCTTGCACGTGCTCAATACTTATATGCATGTGCTGACTCACTGGACAAGCTAAAGTTCACCCTTAGCAGCAAAGTTGTGAAAGTGGGCTCCACTGTTACCTATATCTATTAAACCTGGGACATCACTAAATTGTGTCAGCATTACTGCCATCCTCTCCATAGCTTTGCCATCCAGATGAAATACATTTTCCAGTTCTATCATAGGACCCCTCATGGTTTCCCCTTTGGGTGATTCTATGTAGGGCTAAACATTACTATATATTATCTAGTTTCCTTTTCCTAACATATGGTCAATTGTTTGTTTTGTGCCAGAATCCGCCACATCATGCATGCACTTGTCTCTCCGCAACAAGTACAACTCTGTCATTGTCCATGTTGGTGTGAATGACTTGAGCTGTACCTCCCTGGACTATATGAAGAGAGACATGAGTGAGCTCTCAGATAATGTGTTCCAGGCAGGTATGACCCTAGCCCTAAGCAGCATCCTACCTTCATAAAGAATGATACCACAATACTAACAAAAAATAATTGACTTCAACAATTTGCTTAGTTTCTGGTGTCATTCCAAGGGGATACAGTATCTGTCTACCTGGGATGACATGGATAACGGGTCTCAATGCTTTGCCAGAGATGGCCTTCACCTGTCACCACTGGGTTTCCGGATCCTGGCCAAGGCTCTCACCTCTCCCATTGTGCCTTTTTAGGCAATGTCCCAAAGACAAACCTTCCAGCATAAAAAGTCTGTCAAAAAGGAAATTAAAGGTCATGCTGCTTAATGCTAGGAGCCTTAACCTGAAAATAGACTCAGTGGAAACTCTCCTTGCACTGCAAGATGCCAATGTCTGTGCGGTCACAGAAACTTGGTTCAGGGCTGTGAAGAGAGAGCACCCCTGCCTTATCAGGCTATACCTCATTTCACACATTCTGACCCCAAAATGAGGTCAGGAAGACTAAGGGTGGTGGATTCTCTGTCTTTATAAAGGACAGTTACACCTCCAGACTGGTTTGCTGGCATGACACACTAGAAGTACTCCAGGTGCAACTGACAGTTGGCAAGACACCCATCCAAGTTATAACTAGCTATAGACCCCCCCTCCATGACTCAGGACACCCACTCCTGCCTACAAAGGCACAATGGGAGAGGTGACAGCCTTGGCCAGTATCCGGAAACCCAATGGTGACAGGCGAAGGCCATCTCTGGCAAAGCATTGAGACCCGTCGACCATGTCATCACTCACTCCTCTTACTAGTCTGATCTACTTGAGTCCATCAAGGCACCCCCTAACACCCTGATCCTTGATGACTTCAACTACCCCACCATAGACTGGGTGAACTATTCTTGCACTAATGCACTCTCTCAATGATTTCCTGACTTCATCAGTTCTAATGTACTAGAGCAGCTTGTCTCATCCCCCAAAGGGGGAGATACCATCCCGGACTTGGTTCTCCCCAGCAGAGGTGACCGCGGCACCACTCCCATTTTCTTCCCTGGTGGGATCAGATTGTCTCATTTGAAGTTTCTAATCCATCTAGCTCCCCCCAGCTTTAATCACGCTAAAAAACTTCTCAAAAGCAGACTACAACCTCCTAGGGAAGGGTATCTGTAGCTTCACACCACCGGCCCCCTCAGAGGGTGCAGACAACCATGATGTACATCAATGCAGTATACAAGCACCTGTACAACTGCATGGACTCAGCCATACCCAATAGAACCAAAACCTTCTCCTCAAGGAAACACAAACCTGTCTGGTGGACATTGTCCATCTACAGGCTTTGCAACAAAAGGAAGACACTGTTGTCCAAGGGTAAAAAGGAGCAAGTTCCAAATTGGAAAAACTCCCTCCTTCGCCTCAACAAGTAAATTAGATCACTAGTAAAAACCTCCAAGGCCAATTATGAAATTAAACTAGCCTACAAAACAAAGGTAAACCATAAAGTCATCTTCTGTTATATCAGGAACCTCTGTGGCAAGTCAATGTTTGTTCCGAATTAGTACTTAACAGTATCACTTATACTGATCCTGTTGAGTTAGCCAACCTGCTAGCAGATAGGTACAGCACAAACCTCACCCCCCTGTCCTCCCCAAAGGCCCTTTCAACATCCTGATACTTGTCCCACATCTCACATCTCTATAGATCAAGTGTTACAGGCCCTATGCAAGGCAAAGAACACTAATTCGGAACAAACATTGGCTTTACCACAGAGGTTCCTGATATAACAGAAGAAGACTTTATGGTTTACCTTTGTTTTGTAGGCTAGTTTGTCTGGGAGGGTGGCCTAATGGTTAAGGTGTTTGCCTTGGGTGGGAGGTTGGCATAATGGCTAAGGTGTTTACCTTACAAACATAAGGTACAGGGTTTGATTCTCACATGGGGTAATTAGCTAGGCTGAAAATGGCCCACAAGAGCAGTTAACCTAGTACTAATCTATGAACCTATAAAGCTTCCATGGGACCTGATAGTATCTCAGGATGTATTCTGCACCATCTCCAGCAAGAACTGGCTTCACCATTGAGCATCCTATTCAACCACAGCCTAAGTACAGGCTTCATTCCAGCAGAGTGGAGAACTGCCATTGTCATCCCCTTGCACAAAGGTGGTGCCACTACTGACCCTGGAAACTATTGCCCCATTAGCTTGACAAGTCTGATCTGTAAAGCCATGGAGTGTATTATCATAGATCTCATAAACAAGGACATAGGCAATCTCCATGCACTTGACCCCACGCAGTTTAGATTAATCAAGGCAGATCTTGCCTGTTGAACCTGGTTGACTTCTTTGAGACTGTCACCAAGGCCCTGGATGAGAGAAAGTAAGTGCATACAGCTTACCTTGACTTGACCAAGGCCTTTGACACAATCCCCCACTTGGGCATCATTGAAAACCAAACACAACTTGACATAAATCCCTATCTCATTAAGTGGGTAGCCCACTGGCTCACTGGCAGGACCCTCAAAGTCAAAATAGGTACCTCCACCTCCTATAGCAGGCCTGTCACTAGTGGAGTTCCCCAGGGATTTGTCCTGGGACCCCTACTGTTTGGCATCTATTTCTCAGAGGTGCAGGCAAAGACAAAAGGCCTGTGGCTGATGAAGTTTACAGATGACTGTAATTTGGGTGCTGTCACTAACTCCCCAAATGATGTTAACATACTGCAAGAGGGTCTCACAGCAGCTAATGACTAGTGCCAAAGTTATTGCCTCAAGCTAAATGCAAAAAAAAAAAAGTATCATCATACCATTCGGCAAAAGCATGACCCCTACTGATTACCACATCAATGGCAACCCCTTCAACCCCTACTGATTACCACACCAAAGGCAACTCCCTAAGCACACAACCTGTGGTAAGAGACCTTGACACTCAGGTTGATAACAGCCTCACAGTTGACCATCATGTAGCGGCAGTAGCCAGGAAAGCCTTTTACTTGGTTCATCTCATAAGTAAAGGGATTGCATCCAGAAAAAGGAGGTTATTACCACGCTATACTCCTCCCTCATTAGACCAATAATTGAGCATAATGCCCCATTTGGTATGTACCTCTCCAAACATCTGCACCGACTGGAAAGGCCACTGAAATACCTCACAAAGAGAATCATTGGCCTGCAACACCTGTCCTATGCAGACAGGCTCAAATCACTATCACTCTACTCAGTATCGTACAGATTGCTCAGGGGTGATCTGTGTCTCACCTAGAAGGAAATCTCAGACCCTGCCCTACTAGAGATGCTCCATATCTGTAGGTCTAACTTCTCACACACTACCTGCTCAAAAGGCCTGACTCTAATATGTGACATCAACAAAACCTCCTGGAGAGACAGGTTTGACTCCCAGAGGCTGCCCTGTCTTTGGAATAGACTTCCCATACACATCAAACAGAGCACCTCGCTGATCCTCTTTAAGCTCAACCTTGATCAGTGGCTGGGAAACCACAAATTTGTCCCAGGGGCTCCATCTGTGTCCCTCATTGACAAGGGTGACAGGTGCTGACTGAGGTTTCATTTTGGGGATAAACTCTTGGCTAGGCTTGTAAGGGCTCCAGGGCCATTAGCCTAGTAACCTCCTATGATCCTATTGTTTTGATGACTTGGATTGCCCATTCTCTTAGATGATGGCCACATGAATCCATAGATCCTTTCCTATCCTCTATTTAATGTGCTAATTTCTCTCTTTAGCGTAATCAACATGTAGGTGTTACCCCCCCCCCCACACAGTGTATTTAGTTTGCTTTCTTGATTGTCGTCTCTCCTTTTTGGTTTACATCCTGGGCGGGAGCTGCTGTGGAAGCTGTGCTTTTCATTGACTCTCCAGTTCCTTGATTGGATTATAACTGGTTACAAATGCTGTAGCTTTAGGGTCAGCCATCTTCAATCTCATTGGCTGCTGTTAACTGATAGGTGATTAGAACAGCATTTCCATGCATGGCATACCATTGGAATGGGTGTCTGTTTTAGACATGACACATTTATTCTTTGTAGCAGTAATGCCATTTTAAGTTTTGTTTGATTTGGATTTGCTTTTAAATAGTATTGTAAAAAGTCTGAAGAAGTCCAGACTCCCTCCATTTGTGTTTTTACATATTTTGATATGGAGTTATCCAGTGTTCTATGTTCTATACATTTTGGAGAGGACATACATTATATATGGGACTACTGCAGTTGGAATACTCGTTTTTCAACATCTGTTTCACAGGTGTGTGATGTCGACAACCCTTAGCTGGGGAGTTGTGTGATCTCAGAGTTAATATACATAATTAGCAGGGGGTGAGGTGATGCATTTATTGACCATTTGCAGTCGATGTTTTGATTGTTGGTGTTTGGTTCTGCTGATTTAAGTTAATAGACTCATTTTTCAACATCTGTTTCACAGGTGTGTGATGTCGACAACCCCTAGCTGGGGAGTTGTGTGATCTCAGAGTTAATATACATAATTAGCAGGGGGTGAGGTGATGCATTTATTGACGTTTTGCAGTCAATGTTTTGATTGTTGGTGTTTGGTTCTGCTGATTTAAGTTAATAGACTCATCTATGTATATCTATATTTATATCTATTGTATCTATATATTTTTTCAACTCTCCCTCTCTCTCTCTCTCTCTCTCTATATATATATATATATATATATATATATATTGGAATATATTTCCAGATCTCTCTCTCTCTCTCTCTATATATATATATATATATATATATATATATATATATATATGAATATATTTCCAGATCTCTTTCTCTCTCTCTCTCTCTCTATATATATATATATATATATATATATATATTGGAATATATTTCCAGATCTCTTTCCCCTGTCTCTCTCTCTCTCTCTCTCTCTCTCTATATATATATATATATATTGGAATATATTTCCAGATCTCTTTCTCTCTCTCTCTCTCTCTCTCTGTCTCTCTCTCTTTCTCATATATATATGCATACATATAGATAGATACATATAATATATCATCAAGCCCCTGTTTCCCATTTTCTACTTGGGTTGGGGTATCATGTCAACTGCCATCACCTCTATCTGCTCGGAGCCATTCTCCAATATTTGTCTTTGTTATATCTGTCACAGGTCTTCTCTCATACTATCTACTTATCTTTTTGCAGGATGTATTTGTCTCCTCTTATCTTCTTCCTGTCTCTCCCAAATTTGCTTTACCAAATTGTATTTTGCATTCTTGCACATGTGACTAACTTTTTGTGCAGTTCCAAAAATCATAGTTTTGGTCTTGGTGGGGTTGAGAAGTAATGTACGATTTATGAACCATTGGTGGAGCTCACATAAGTCTAACTGGAGTTGGCATTGAATGTTGGTGTGAGAGTGACCCAAATGGTAAATGACCATGCCCGTTAGCATAGAGGATAATTAGGGGATGGGGAAGGTCACAAGAACATTTGTTAATGAATATGGCGAAGAGAAGGGAGCAAAAATGGATCTTTGTGGTACACCTTTGGAAATAGGTGCAGATTCTAACTGGGGGAATCTCAGTTTAACTCTGAAGTATTCATCAGTGAGGAAGTTTTTAATGTGAGACTGTCATCTGGACTGATACCAATTTCAATAAGTTTGTTTTGGGGAAGATGGTGGTCAATAAGGTCAAATGCCTCTGTCAAATCTATAACTAGGGTATCTGTAAGGAGGCCACTAGCAGAGTTTAGTAGGATTTCATCAGTTAGGGACCAACGTGCCATCATAGTACTTCATCCAGGCCAGAATCCCTGTTGTTTGGAGGAGAGTAGGTGGTGCTGCTGGATACAGAAGGAGAGTTGGGTGTGGACTATCATTTCAAGAAGTTTTACCAGAACTGGGAGAATGGATATTGGACAGAAGTGAGAAGTATATTTGGAGATGGTTTGTTTTGGGACAGGTTTAAATAGAGTATTTTTCCAAATCTGGGGCATGATGTTTTGCGTGAAACACAGATATATATTTGGTGAGAGGCAGACATAAATGATCTCTGCAGTGATATAGGAAACTGGGGTTTATGCTGTCAGATCTGGGAGTGGGGGGGGTCTGTTTCTAGTGTCACATCATCTGCATATGGAAGCCTTCTGATCTATTTGCTAATGTAATCCAACACCAGTATGAACAGAAGTGGGTTCAGAGCTGAACCCTGATGCACACCCACTTCAACTGGGAACCCCACTATGAGTCATTGAGTCCTTGTATATAGACTGCACTAATTCTACCAGTGCTTATTTTATTTTATTTTATTTATTTATTTATTTTACATTTGTTGATCAGGATAGTCCGACTGGATGTATGTCCATTTTCAGCGGTGGCCCAGGGAGAAAAACTCCACATTAAGACAATTTACAAGACAGAAATCATGACCATATACAATACAGATGTCAGACAGGTAATACATTTCAAATACAGGAACATTTATATAGTACTGTTACAGTAACATACCAACATACCCAACTAAATAAGTTAAAATTTTTGAGTAATAGAATTAATAAAACATTTTTTTAGGGTAGCGTTGTTTATAAAGTTTACCAAACCTTAGGAGGTGAGCTACTACAGTAGGAATTAATAGAGAATATCAGAGCATCTGAAATAGCATGTTAAAGATAGACAGTAAAGAATGGTCCTGCTAGGGGAGAAAGTGTCAGTCAGGATTTGTGCATGGGCAAAGCCATTGGGCTTTAAGGAAGATTCTTTATTGCTTCTTGAAAAGTGGGGTAGAAGAAAGGGCTGTTAGTTCAGTTGAAAGAGTGTTCCAAGAGCTACCAATAGAGTTTGAGAACAAGCTATCTCCAGATTTGTTGTTGGACTTTAGGGTAGCTACTAGTAATTTATTAGCTGATCGAAGGGTTGTTAGATTTTTATATGGGCAGATGAGGGTAGAGAGTATGGGTGTATCTGTGGGATGGTGTAAGATCTTGCGTATAGTAGTAAGTTGCTGGAAAAGAATCTGGCTTTGCAATTTCAGCCATCCTAGCAATTTAAGATTTTGGCAGTGGTGGGTTCGAAAAGGGGCACCAGTGACAAATCTAGCTATGTTATTATAGGATGTTTCCAACTTATGAAAATTGTTTTTGGATAAGTTGGTATAGATTGGGGATGCATAGAAAAGGGTGGAGGATTAAGTGAGTTCGGGCAATAGCAGTCCTAGCTAGAGGTGTGAGATAGGGTTTAAGTCTGTAGAGGAAACCAAGTTTTTTATTAACTGATTTAATGGTTAGGTTGATATGTGTGTCGAAGTTTAAATTATGATCAATTGTTACACCTAAAAGTTTGGTGGTTGTGTCCAGAGTTATTACTGTACCATTATTAGATGTAATTGTGACGTTGATAGCAGGAGACTTCTGAGTGGGAGAGAATAGTACCAATTTAGTTTTTTTGGGGTTAAGGAGGAGACAGCTTTGATGGAACCAGTTTTCAACTAAGGTAAATACTGCTTGGGTACTTGAATGAAGTCCATCAGGCGAGGAGGCTGAACATATTAATGTCGAGTCGTCGGCATATTGTATGCAGGTGGTTTGTGGTAGGTAGATTTTCAGATCATTTATGAAAATAGTGAAGAGGAGGGGTCCCAGAATAGAGCCTTGTGGGACTCCAAGGGTTATAGGGAGAAGAGTAGATAGTTTATTTTCCCAGAGGACTGCTTGTTGTCTATTTCCTAGATAGGACTTGAATCAATTAACTGTATGGGTATCTAGTGAAAGTGATTTGAGTGAGTTTAACAGTAATTGATGATTAACCATATCAAATGCTTTTGAGAGGTCAATAAAGAGGGCTGAGGACAGTAAGCTGTTACGATTTTTATTAATGCAGTCAGAAAAGGATAGTAGAGCAGTTGTAGTACTATGGAAAGGCCTAAAACCATGCTGGCAGTCAACTAGCAGGTGGTTTTGGAGGAGATGATCAAGTAGCTGACGGTGAATACATCTCTCCATAATTTTTTCTACAGGGGAAAGTAGGGCTATGGGGCGGAAGTTTGAGAGTTCATTTGAGTTCCCACCCTTATGCAGTGGGATAATATATGAGACTTTCCAGAGGGATGGGATGGAACTTTCTGTAATGGTTCTGTTCATTAAGATGGAAACAGGGTAGGCAAGCACTCCAGCTGCCATTTGAAGGTATTCAGCTGGAAGGAGGTCAGCTGATGGAGTGCATGGTTTAGGCTTAAGAAGTAGAGACTGTATGAGAGATGTTGGGACAGGCTGCATTTGTAATACTTGGGGTAGGGTGGTTGGCAAGGATGAGTCAGTGTTGGTAACAGATGGTAAGGTATTTGCTAAAGATTGAACAATTTCTGAAAAAACATTGTTAAAAATATCAGCAATTTGGTTGGGAGAATTATGAGTCAAGTTAGAGGGGGTAGGTGTTTTGGCTTGTCCAGGATGGAGTAATTTATTTAATCCTGACCAGAATTTTTGTGGGTTTAGATATTGGGTTTGTTGGAATTTAAGGTGATAGGTTTTTTATCGAGGAATATTGATTTTTAGTGGCATTCCTGAGCTGTCTAAAGTTTAAATGATCAATGGGGTCTTTGGTACTTCTCTCCATATATTCCAGATTTTATTTCTCAGTCTCATTTTTTGCCTTGTCTCATTTGAGAGCCAGGGAGTAGGTTTGTTCCTAATTTTAACAGTACGAGAGGGGGCATGGTGCTCAAGGGTTTTTAGGAATGTATTGTTAAAAAAGAGACTGCTTCATTGAGTGGTAGATATTTTAGGGGTGACCAATTGCAGACTTTTAGGTCTGCTTGAAAGTTACCTAGGTTCAGGTTATTTTTGTTCCGGGTGGTTTTAAACTTTAGTTGAGTGGGAATGGTGATCTTTTGTCTAGTTATAAAGGTAAGAGAGTGGTCACTAATATCATCAGGAAGTATGCCTATTTTGTATGATTGGGGGTTACTGTTGACTAGTATCTGGTCTAAGGTAGTTTGTTTGTTGCTGGGTTTATGGGTTCTGGTAGGGTTGGTGATAGTTTGATAGAAGCCATAGAGATTAATGTGAGATGTAGGTTTGTCAGAAATACAACAGTTCCAGTCAATATTAAAGTCTCCAAGGAGAATGGTTTCTTGTGGGAATGATGTGGAAAGCCAGTTAAGGATATTTTCAAGAGTACTTATGTTGTTGCCTGGGGGATGTAAGAGCAAATGATGTATATAGATTTATTAGCATTAATTTGGAGCTTAGATATTAAGATTTCAGCATTGCTAGGTGAGGGAGGTTGAGTGTTTAGTGAGGTTACCTGTAGTTCAGATTTAAACAATATTGCTACCCCCCACCCTTTTTGTTAGGACGGTCAATTCTAAGGATGTTATAACCTGGAAGGATGATATCATTGTCTTTAGTAACTGGTTTGAGCCAGGTTTCTGTGAGACATAGGATGTCAAAGGAATGTTCATAGGTTCATAGGTTCATAGGTTTATACTAGGCTATCTGCCCTAAGGCATTTATAAGCCTAGCCCAAAGTTTTGTGGCTTACGCCACCCCTTATATGAAAAAATACTGTGCCCATTAGTTTGTTGTGCCTCTGTCCAGCAGTGACACAGAGATGATTCCCGGGGTAAACCTATGATCTCCCATCCACAGGTCAAGATTTCTCTTGAACAGAGCCAGTGAGGTGCTCTGCCTCACATGGACTGGGATTTTATTCCACAGCATAGGGAGTCTCTGAGTGATAAATCTATCCCTCCAGCATGTCCTATTTATATCCGTGCCAAGGTTTAAGTCGCTTGCTCTAGTGGTTTTGGTGGATTTGGATTTTTTGAGGTGGAGCATGTCCATTAATTCCGGGTTGGACATGGCCTTGTATGTCAGGCACATGTCACCTCTGAGCAGATGGTATGCGACTGAATAGAGCTGGAGTTTCTTCAATCTGGCAGCATATGACAGATTTTGGAGTCCCTTTATCCTTTTGGTGAGGAACTTTTGGGGTCTCTCCAATTGCTGCAGATGTCGGGTGAGATACATCCCGAATGGGGCACTGTACTCTTTCATTGGTCTGATAAGTGAAGAGTACAGGGGAACAATGACCTCACTAGATATGGATGTGAATCCCTTCATGATCAGGTGGGCAATGTAGAAGGTCTTTCTAACCACTTTAGCAACGTGAGTGTCAAAAGAAAGGCCACTGTCAACCTGGGTCCCCAGGTCCCTGATAACCTCTTCTGTGCTTAGTGGATTGCCACCTATATGGTAGCTTGGGGTTACCTTGTTTTTCCCGAAGGGTATGACTATACATTTTTTGGTGTTTAACTTCAGGCCATGGCTCTGGCACCAGCTATCTGTTTCCGTGAGTCCCTTCTGAAGGATATCCGTGTCCGATGCACTTTCCACTATGGCGCCCAGTTTGCAGTCGCCTGCAAACTTTGTCAGCCAAAGTCCTCCCATGTTGGCCTGTACTTCTCAGAAGTAGATGCCGGACAATAGCGGCCCAAGGACCGAGCCCTGTGGGACACCACTTGTGACCGGCTTGGAGTCTGACATAGCGCCAGCAACTCTAACCCTGTGGGTTCTGTCCTTAAGCCAGTTTGCAACCCATCTTGTGACATATGGGTTTACATTTAAGATGGTAAGTTTTTCTACAATACCCGAGTGGGGTATTGTGTCGAAAGCCTTTGCAAGGTCAAGGGAGGCTGTATGGACTGCCTTTCCCTCATCAATGGCCTTGGTGACTGTTTCGAAGAAGTCGACCAAGTTCAAAAGGCATGATCTTCCCTTGACCAAACTGGGTCGGGTCCAATGTCTGCAAGTCCCCTATATCTTTGTTTATGAGCTCCATTATGATCCTCTCCATAGCTTTGCAGACTAGACTTGTTAAGCTTATGGGCGTAATTACCAGGGTCCGTAGAGGCACCGCCTTTGTGGAGTGGGACCATAGTTGCCGTACGCTACTCCTTGGGCACGTATCCTGTGGTAAGGCTGAGATTAAACAGCTGCCTTATGTGCAGGTTTAATTCCTCATTTAGCTCGTGTAGCACACAGCCGGGGACACCATCCGGTCCCATTGATGCTGTGTTTTTAGCTTTAGAGAGAGCGGCTTTCACCTGCGCATTTGAGATGTCTGGGAGGCTATCTCTCCTTTGGGGGGGGGAGGGGGGTGAAGTTTGCACTGAACCTGTCTGCCAGTATGTTGGCAATGTCTGTGGGTTCAGTGATTTTTGTATCATTTTGGACTAATTCTGAGCATATCTGGGAGTTTCCACCCAGGTTCCTAACATAGCTGAAAAAGGCCTTATGATTGTCCTTTGAATCCATGGCAATTTTTCTCTCAAAATTGGCCTTAGTTGATTTTATGAGTGCTCGTATTTTTTTACTAATAATGATCAGGGGTGACTTCCCTTTTATGGATTTTGTTCTATCATGTAATAGCTTTCTCCTCTTATTGTAAAGTTTGTTAATGGCTGGGGTCCACCAGACTGGACGTTTGCCCTTTGTGGAAAGAGTCTTGGTTTTATTTGGGATTGCTTGATCCATGCAGTCCTGGAGGTGTTCATAGAAGGCATTTGTAAGGGCTTCCACAGCTTGGGTTGTGGTTTCCACTGGCTCAGGGGCCTTGAAGGATACCACACCAGTCTTGAGTAGTGTGAAGTTTGCTTTAGAGAAGTTCTTCACTGCAGTCTTTTTTGTTTGGGGTGGGGGCGGGATGTGGATCTCCAGTGAGATTAGTTTATGATCAGATCTCACCAATGAGGGATATACTTCCGGTGTGGAGCATTTTGTCCCCATGTTTGTGATAATGAGATCTAGTATATTTTCTCCTCTCGTGGGAACAGTGACTAGCTGTTCCATGACATTTGAATTTATGAACTCCAGGAACCATTGGGCTAGAAAGTTAGGGCTTGAGTAATGTTCCCAGTCTATATTCGGGTAGTTGAAGTCACCCAATATGATAGTGTTTGGAGATACATTTATACCCTCCAGTGTCTTCAGGAAGGCTGTGTGGGGTTCCTGAGTTTGAGAGGGTGGCCTGTAGCATGCTACAATTTGTAGAGCAGTTTTGCCTATGGTTAGTTGCACCTGGATGGTTTCCGAAGCTTGTGCGTTGCCACCAACCTGGAGGTGTGGGTATCCTTTAGGAATATGGATACACCCTCCTTTTGTGGTGTGGTCCGGGTTTTGGGGCGGAACGCATGATATGAGGTAAAACCTAATAGTGCCGGGTGCTCTCAGGAGCCTTGAACCAGGTTTCAGTTACAGCACAGACATCAATGTTCTCCATACTGAGAAGGGCCTCGAGTGCATGCATTTTGAGATTTAGACTTCTGGCATTGAGCAGCATTACCCTCAGTTTCTTCCCATTTTGTTTTCTAGGGTGGTAGGTTTAGAATTTGAGCCTTGCCTAAAAAGGCACTATGGGGTGGCAAGAGCCTTAGCCAATATCCGGAATCCCAGGGTGACAGGTGCAAGCCGCCCTTGAAGCAGCGTGGCTTGTCAAGCATGTCACCCCAGGCAGACAGACACTGGATCCCCTTTGAATGACACCAGACATTAAGCCAATTGTTAAAGCTGATAATCTTGTCTCTATATTGTGGCATCATTCTTGGTGAAGGAAGGATACTGCTCAGGGTCAGGGTCATACCTGCCTGGGCTACATAATCAGAGAGCTCCTCTATGTCTCTTTTCATGTAGTCCAGGGAGGTATGTCTCAGGTCGTTCACACCAGCATGGACAATGACTGTGTCATATTTGTACTTGCCATGGAGTGACCCGAGTGCTTGTGTTATGTGGCGGATTCTAGCACCAGATAGGCAGCTTACTGTGACCCTCTCCTTGTTCAGCCTGGTGAGTGTGACATCAGTGTGTCTGACTATGGAGTCACCTATGACAAGTATGTTTGGTGTTGTATTTGGCCTTAAGGGCTGTGACTGCTTTGCACACTGATTTTGTGGTTTATGTGTTGCTTGTGGGGTGTCTTGAGGTAGAAGTTGTTTGGGTGTCTGCTTTGGAGGCCTCTGCTGTTTAGGTAAATTTTTACTCAGAGCCTCCGAGTATGTCTTTGTGTGTTTATGTGTTTGATTCAGTGGTGTGGTAGCATTATGTGAGGCTGGTTTTGTGGTGTGTGTAGTTGCCTTCTCCTCCTGTCTGGTCTTGCCAGTCCTGAGTTGAGAGAGCTCAGCCTCCAGTTTGGCTAAATAGCTGCATCTCAAGTATTTGTGTTATGTGGGAGGAGGAGAGGGTTGTCTGTGTACATGAGGCAATTGTAACATTGCCTCAATATTCCCAGATTCACCAACTGGGCAGGAAAGGACGCCAGCATCTGGCCCTTCGACATGCTAGAAAAATTAAGAAGTTAGGTATGAGACTGAATAAGAGAGGACTTAGTAAGGAAGTGGGTACTCCTGGGGGTTGCAAGTGAGGACTTTGTATAATATAGAAGTGACAAGTGCTGAGTTTTTTTTGAGAAAAAAAAAAAAAAAAAACTTTAGGAACAAGTGCGCTTTTTAGTCAAGGGATATACTGTTTAGGTTACTAGTAGAGCAGTTCTAAGGGAAAAAATGAAGAACAGACTTTATGGAGCCAGAAAAAGTTTAACCTTGTTAAACTGGCGCTGCCCGATGCTGCTCTAGTGGCAACTCTGCGCTTCATCAAGCACTAAAGCGTGCTTTATAGCAGGGGACTGGAAAAGGCAGGAAATGACCCAAAATGGCCAATGAACTACAAGTTACTGTCTTAAACCACTCCTCTGAGGACAAACAGGCAGCTCAGTACTCCCCACTCCCACTGGTGAGTAAAGAAACTTCCCCCTGACCAAACAAAGAAAATGGAGAAGTACAGGAACCAAGATAAAGCCCAGGGATAAGCAAAATCTGATCACTGGAACAAACTAGCCAGGAAAGTTAGGAAAACAAGATTTTTTTTTTGTTTTTTTCACAGACAGAACAGAAAACACAATAAATGCTTTGCTTTTCAATTAAATGCTATCAAAAGCTAGTACACTTGAGTGTATTAGCCTGTAGTTTAACTTTTAAGCAAACTTAAACTATGAAGTGCAACCAACAATTAAAGCTTATAAAAACAGGAAAAACAGGTAATACCACTATAAAATAGACAGAAACAGTCGTCGAATAACACAAATGGTCAAAAAATGAAAAAAAATACTTAGAATCTGGAAAGTTGCTTTTTCTGTCCTCTGCTGCTCTAGGAACTCTGCTGGATACCACGAGGAGCTGTGCTGAGTTCTCTACAGCCAGAAAAGCTTGCCAAAGCGTGCTTTATAGCAGGGGGCTGGAAAAGGCAGGAAATTACCCAAAATGGCCACTGAACTACAAGTTACTGTCTTAAACCACTCCTCTGAGGACAAACAGGCAGCTCAGTACTCCCCACTCCCACTGGTGAGTAAAGAAACTTCCCCTTGACCAAACAAGGAAAATGGAGAAGTACAGGAACCAAGACAAAGCCCAGGGATCAGCAAAATCTGATCACTGGAACAAACTAGCCAGGAAAGTTAGGAGAACAAGAATATTTTTTTGTTTTTTATGTAAGTCTAGTAGGGCATGAAGTTGGGTAATTTTGTTATTTAAACTACGAATATTGAGGTGGGCAATGAGAAGAGAGTTTGAGGAAGAAGAGGAGGTATGGGAAATAGAGGTGAAGGAAAAATGGGAGTCAGGGAAGGTATTAACAGGCCCTGGGTTTGGGTAAATGTCGCCATGTAGTAGTAGGTACTGAGGATGGTGTGGAAGTTATGGTAGTTTACATAAAATAAGGTCTATTTTTCTGGTTTGGAAATACTTAATATGGTTTAATCTGTGAAACTGTGGGAGAAGGTAGGCTGATAAGGATGTAATGTTACTGTGGGTTTGTGAGGCTGATAGATAGAAAGAGGACGTTTGTTTAAAGGAGTGTTGAGATTGAAAGGACTTCAGGACTTCCAGGACTTCAAACCATTGCTAGACTAAAACCAGCTTTCTTACAACATTGTCATATGCTTTCTTCAAATCTAGGAATGCCGAGTTGGATTCTTCTTCTTCGTCATGTTCGTCTCACTTACCTGTCTCATTATAAACATTGGGTCGGTTGTGCCGTACCCTGATCTGCATCTCAGCTGCTCATCTCCCATCTTACTTCCTACTACACTGCATCTTCATTTATCAATCACCCTCTCCAGCACTTTCATGCTGAGTGATAGGACTTTGATACCTCCATTCTTCCCACAGTTGTGAATGTCCCCCTTATTCTTGCACAATGGCACTAGAATGTTTATTCTCCAGTCATCAGGGATATGCATCTATCTCTGCACCACAATGAGTACCCACAAGAACCATTTCTGCCCTAACTCAAGCTCAGATGCTCATAAGCCTAATACTTATTATACAGCAGGAACTTCTTATTGTGACATTTGTTAATGTCTGTTATGTACTTCGCAGATAAAGATTCTAGTTATCTACTGATGTACTATGTTCTGCATCTGTAAATATGTTTGCAATTAATTGCTATGTTAATCAAATTGTTAATCGCTATGTAATCCAATGTAATTACTGTCTGTTTATTTTAACTGTGGAGCTTTTCTCCCCGGGCCTCCACTGAAAATGGACCTACGTCCAGTTGGACACTCCCGGTCAACAAATGTAAATAAATAAAAATAATAAATAAATAAACCCATCTAACATCTTAGTCATATCTGCCGTGAGTTCATCTAAGCCATTGCTTTCTCTGACTCATTTTTCTTAGTGCTGTTCTTACGTCTTCTAGGGCAAATTCTTCATCCCACATTGCAGGCTTTGCAAGGGGCAGTACAGTAGGGTTTTCTTCATGCAGAAGTTATTGGAAATACTCCTTCCATTGCTCCTTGAGTTCCTCTGGACTGGACAGCAGATTGTGGCTGGCATCTAAGCTTATTATCGAGATTATTACTTTAGATTGAATTTCTATCCGATTTAATTTCCGTTACTTTATACGTAAATCATAGAATTCTGCAAAGTGTTCATTTTGTTGTGTTACAAAGTATGGACTTCCATTTTACGTCCTTTTCATTCCATCTTGAGATATAATTTTGCATTTTTTTCTACATCTATGCAGTCTTTCAGTGTATTGTTACATATAACCAGCTTTATTTTTTTTTTGAATATGCAATTTTGAAGCATATTTAAAGTTTTGTATGTGTAATTTTATTTCACTGCTTTTTTGTTTGCATTGTTTTAATTGTACTGCTACCTGAATTTGTTCTTAACTTTACTTCCATGGCCCAGTTTGTGGCTGAAAAGGGTTCTTGGACACTTCACTTTCCTGGGTACAAAGCATACATAAATAAATAATAAATAAATGGATGAATGATGCCTCCAGAGTATTTTTTTTTTCTTTCTGTCATTGCCTTGCAAACTGATAGTGCTTTCTTGTTTCATCTGCTGAGTTGCTTTCCAAAAGCTGGTGGAGTTTATCTGAAGCCTTGGTCCTTGCCATTGCGACTGTTCTCATAGACTTTTTGTTAGTGAACTGGTGTTTTAGTGAACTGGTGTTTCACTGAACTGGTGTGTTAGTGAACTGGTGTTTTAGTGAACTGGTGTGTTAGTGAACTGGTGTTTTAGTGAACTGGTGTTTTAGTGAACTGCTGTTTTAGTGAACTGGTGTGTTAGTGAACTGGTGTGTTAGTGAACTGGTGTTTTAGTGAACTGGTGTTTTAGTGAACGGGTGTGTTAGTGAACTGCTGTTTTAGTGAACTGTTGTGTTAGTGAACTGGTGTGTTAGTGAACTGGTGTTTTAGTGAACTGGTGTGTTAGTGAACTGGTGTTTTAGTGAACAGGTGTGTTAGTGAACTGCTGTTTTAGTGAACTGGTGTGTTAGTGAACTGATGTTTTAGTGAACTGGTGTTTTAGTGAACTGGTGTGTTAGTGAACTGATGTTTTAGTGAACTGGTGTTTTAGTGAACTGGTGTGTTAGTAAACTGGTGTTTTAGTGAACTGGTGTTCCTTCCTATCTTGCTTCAGCTTTTATTTTACTAGGTCTTCCTGCACCCCTTCTTTTTGGTAACTTCCTGGACTTCTGCGCTCCCCCACCAGCTTTTCTTGTTTCCACATTTAACTCAACCATACATCTATTCTATTATCTATACAAGTGCTGTTTTGAGGCTCTGACATTCTTTTTCTGTTACGCCTAATTCCTCTTCTTCCTGAGCTGGTAGAGACATGACCTTTTCCTTGAACTCCTGAATTTTCACTCCAGCTAACTTTCAGGTTTATGGAACCAAAAGCAGCCTGACAAAAATTATGACCGAAAACAATCACATGTGCCCTTTCCTTACTATGAGAGAGTCTACCTGAGTTGCACACTGGCTACATTTGTATATGATCTTGTGACTGTATCTCTCTTGGCAAACCATGTGTTGGCCAAAACTAAGCTGTTTACTAGAATGAAGTCCAGAATGGCCTCTCCTTCATTATTTCGGTTTCTCCAACCATATGGATCCAGGCAATCCTCTTATTCTGTTCTGTCTGTCCTGATATGGGCATTCATGCCACCCATTATCAAGAGCAACTTATTTTGTTCTGTTTTATTGAAATGATCCTGCAAAAACTACCTGAATACCTTATTTTCCTTATCATTAAAGCTGTGTTTTGGAGCAAAAGCTGAGTCCACAGAGCGTGCCCCACCTTTACAATGGGGTCTGATTGCCATCTGCTGTCTTTAGAAAACTTTAATTTTCCATGATTTATGTACAATTTCTTGTCTGTTTTTTCCCTAAGAAGTAGACGCTGGATCTCAGGCCAAGAGACTATGCCACACTGCCTTTTCACCTTGTGTCCTAGATATACAGGACGTCCAGTCTCAGGCTCTTTAGTCTTTTCCTTACCGTCCTGTGATCCACTTCCAGGCTGTTCCCTCTTGATGAACCTATATTTAATGTAGCAGTCTTTAGTTAATTTTTTGGCAGGTTAATGGTATTTATGTCTTTCTTCTTCTCTCTCAGTAGAGCTATCCCAGTTAACCCAGTCTAGACAACTGGGCACTGGCCAACAAGTAGCTTACTAACCTAGAGTTTGTGGACTTTATAACAAGCGTATAGCAGCTAGTAGGGGTGTCTGACCACTCCTACCACTAGCATGATTCCCTGTCAGGTTGGAGTAGGCTAGCTCCTCATCTCAATTAGCACTGAAAAATACCTGTGTCCCTTTTTAACAACAGTAGATCACATTACCATATCACCTTGAGGCAGTTTTACACCACTGAGTAGCTGGTCTTGACGTTCTCCTGCCTAGAGGATACAGTGCACCACAGATGATGCCTAAAGCAGTTGATCACATGATATACATTATAGCTAATGCATGTAATGCATACATATGAACTGTTAACAAGCTGCTTCCTGTAGACCAAGGTTTAATTCCTTCAGCCTCCATTTGCATACTGTGTGACTCTGATAAAAATTAATTAACCAGACAGTTCTCTGGGGCAATTGAGAAATTAAAACACGCTCACCAGTGTGCTTCTGGACTACATGCCTAGTAACAGTCAAAGATTGAAAAAACAAAATTCGAAAATGGGAATTTGCTCTTTCTCCAATGTTGTGCAATCTTAAAAGTTGTTATATACAATTAGCAGGGGGACTGAGAGGTAAAGGGTGGGCCTGCCTCCTGTATTAAAAATGTTTTAAATATTTTGAGTTTTAGATATTTTGATTTTCAGTCTTTTGAACTTCAGATCTTATGACAGAGACTTGTATATATTCTAAAAATTGTAGTACACAAATCTCGAATGGCTAATGATGGATACCAAAAGAATGAAAGCTGGGAAAACAAAACACTTATGTTTTTTACAGGGAGCAAGCCCCCCTCCCGCACCTCCCACCCATGGATGGGCTGCTCCCCCCCAAACCCCATGCTAAATACATATACCAACTCCGAGATTGTTCCACTTCTACCATTATTAAACATGTCTGAGATTATGTTTGATTATATTGAATCTTTCGTACATATATATATATATATATATATATATATATATATATATATATATATATATATATATATATATACACACACATGGTTTCACTTCATAATCTCGAATTACTGAAATCCCGAATTTCAGTAACCCGAGACTATAAAGTCGAACCAATCACAATACTGAAATCCACAATCCCGAATCACACAATCATGAACATACATACACCATACACCACATAACACACACACCATTCCACCCACAGCACACAAACCACAAAACCCTACACTGCATATAAGCAGGGGGAAAGCCCCGCTGCCTCGCCATGTAGGGGGCTGCACCCCCACACCCACCTACTTATATATACCAACTCCGAGGTCGCACATAACATAAAAAACAACTCATACCACACCATCTTCCACTCGCTCGCATACAAATACACATCACACATACACAAACACCAACAAATCCAACACTCACACTCTCACTTACACCTACCTACCCTTTCCCACACACACAACGTACAAAAACACACACAAACACTCACTCACCTGCAATCTCAGGCACCATAACACCACATGCGACATTCCAGAAATGCATAAGCGTGGATTCGAGATATTCAAATTTGCTCTTATGCACTTTCGGCATTCTGGTTTTCGGCTTCATGGTCTCGGGTTACTGAAATTCAAGATTTCAGTAATTCAAGATTATGAAGTGTAACCACACGCACACACACACACACACACACACACACACACACACACACACACACACACACACACACACACACACACACACACATGACTTAGTAGATGGCACAAAGAAACTATGTCAAGTTGCAAGGCAAAGACAAAAAGATAAAGAAGATGGCTAGATACCCTTCATAAAGGATGCTGGCAACAACCTGCTCACCAGTCCACAGGACATCAAAGAGATGGAAGGAGCACGTCCAGAAGCTTCTGAATGAAGAAAACGCCACAGAAGATGTACTGCCCCAGACACGGCCTACAGTGAGAGAAGAGGAGGAGGAGCCCACCATAAAATAAGGAAGATTAACACTAAGGAAAATGAAGTCAGTAAAAGCAGAGGGTTCAGATGGGAGAATAAGCATATTAGTGCCGCCAGTGTTCAAGAGAAAAGGGGGCATTCACAAATGGGAGAGGTACAGAGCTATCAAACTCCTGTCACATTGCATGAAAGTTCTGGAAAACGTGGTTGATAAACAAGCACTCAGAATGGTAGAAAGCAAGATGTAAGATGAGCAGTTTGGATTTAGATCAGGATCAGCACAACTGACCCAATGCTTGCAGTGAGTCAGATAGCTGACGAGAAGCTATAGATGAAGAACCAACTGGGCATTGTTAGACTTGGAAAAAACATGACAACATACCAAGAAAGATGATTTGGGCAGTTGTGAGGTGGTTTAAAGTCCAAGAACTATTGATAGAATTAGATCAGGCTATGTACAATGACCCAGTGACTCAAGTATGAATAGAATTTGGTCTAACAGAGAGGTTCCCAGTGGGACTGGGTGTGCATCTGAGTTCAGTTCTGAGCCCACTCCTATTTATTCTGACAGTGGACTACATTAGCAAACAGGTCACAAGGGACAGATCAATAAAGCTGCTGTAAGCAGATGATGTGGCAGTACAAGCAGACTGTGAGCAAGAACTCCAGCAAAGGATAGGAGAATGGAATGCAAAACTGAAGGCACGTGGGATGAAACTGAGTACAGATATGACAGCTGTAATGGCCACGAATTGGGGAAATCAGAAGAAGATGAGAAATGAGATTGAAGGGAAGATAGTGGAATAGGTTAACAGCTTCAAGTATCTGGGGGGGGGGGTGGTTGAGGAGAAGGGAAGTCTGAATGAGGAGGTCAAAGCTACAATCAGAGGGTCTGTAGCCAACTGACATAGAGTGTTAGGGGTAGTGTATTATAGAACAATGCAAAAGAAGCTGAAAAGTAGTGGGTACAAAACAGTGGTGCAACCAGTACTTCTGTATGGTACAGAAACCTGGGCTTTAAATGCAGAGCAGTTGAGAAGCTACGTGTCAGGGAGGGACGAAGTGCCTGAGATGGGTAGTAGGATATACACTGTGGGACACAAGAAGGAATGAAGACATAAGAGCAGAAACTAAAGTAGATCCAATTGCAGCAAAGGTCAAAAAGAACAGATCATGGTGGTTCGGGCACGTGCAGAACAGCAGAGGACAATCTGGTGAAGAAGATTTGGGACAGGAAGCAAGAAGGAAAGCAAAGAGGTACATGACCTGCGTGAGAAAAGACCTGCGATAGTCAGGAATGAGTGCCGAAGAGGTAGAAGAGTGACACTGAATAGAGATAAAGATGGAATGTTGATGCACTGACCCCATGCAGAAAATGGGAAAAAAAGGAGGCTGACGGAAATACACACACACACACACACACACACACACACACACACACACACACACACACACACACACACACAAATACATACATGTGTATGTGCATGTGCATGTATATATATATATATATATATATATATATATATATATATATATATATATATATATATATATAAGTATGCATATAGTCTCATAGGTTCATAGGTGTGTGCTAGGCTAATGGCCCTGGCATCATTCCACCTAACCTTAGTTCTTAGTCCCTCTATCGAGTAGAGCCACTGGAGTGATCCCCGGGGTGAGTTTTCTATTTCCCATCCACTCATCAAGATTTCTTTTGAAGAGGGCCAGTAAGGTGCCCTGCTTGACATGTATCAGAAGTCTATTCCATAGCATGGGCAATCTCTGGGTTATAAACCTGTCCCTCCAGCATGTTCTCTTGATTGCAGTAATGAGGTTGAGATCTCTGGAGCATGTGGTGTGGAGGGATTGAGATTTCTTTAGATGTAGCATTTCTAAGAGAGCTGGGTCAGACATGGCTTTGTAAGTCAAGTAGATTTCATCTCTAAGTAGGCAATATGAGACAGAGAATAGTTGGAGTTTTTTGAGTCTGTCCATATAGGACAAGTGTTTAGGACTAGGATCCTCTTTGTGAGGTACTTTTGCGGCTTCTCCAGTTGTTGCAGTAGTCTAGTGAGGTACATGCCAAATGGGGCATTGCACTCGATGATTGGCCTAATGAGGGAAGAGTAGAGGGAGACAATGATCTCTTTCTTCCTCGATGCAAAACCCTTAGTAATGAGATGTGCCACACAGAAGGACTTTCTGACCACCGTGGCAATGTGGTGGTCAAAAAAGAGGTTGCTGTCAACCTGTGTTCCCAGATCTCTTATAACACCTTCTGTGTTCAGCGGGCTACCATCAATGTGATAATTCAAGGGAACTGGGTTTTTCCTAAGCGGGATGATGACACATTTTTTGGCATTGAGCTTAAGGCCATGATTCTGACACCAGTCATTGGTGTCATTAAGGCCTTTCTGTAAAATGTCAACATCACTTGGAGAGTTAATAATGGCTCACAACTTGCAATCATCTGTGAACTTTGTCAGCCAGAGCCCCTTCGTGTTGGCCTGGATTACAGAAAAGTAGATGTCAAACAGGATAGGACCCAGGACCAAACCCTGTGGGACTCCACTTGTGATTGGTCAGCAGTCTGACTTGGAGTCAGCTACTTTCACACTGTAGGTTATATCTGTGAGCCAGTTTGTAACCCACCTAGTGATAGAGGGGTTGATGCCTAGCTTAGTGAGTTTTTCTATGATTCCTGAGTGAGGAATGGTATCAAAGGCCTTGGCCAGATCAAGGTAGGCTGTATGAACTACCTTGCCTTCATCCGCAGCTCTGGTGACTGACGCAAAGAAGTCAATCAAGTTGAGCAGGCATGATGCCCTTCAAAAAACCAAACTGTGTAAGATCCAGAGTTTGGAGATTCCCCATATCCTTGTTTATTAGGTCCATGATGATGCATTCCATAGCTTTGCATATCAGACTTGTCAGGCTAATTGGGCAATAATTCCCAGGGTCGGTAGTCGCTCCTCCTTTGTGGAGAGGGATAACATGTAGCAGTGCACCATTCGGTAGGGACAAAGCCTGAGGTGAGGCTCTGATTGAACAGGGCATACAGGTGAGATGCCAGTTCACTCTGTAGTTCATGTAGAACACAGCCAGGGATATTGTCAGGTCCCAAAGAAGCTGTATTCTTGGCCTTGGACAGTGCAGTTTTAACCTGTGCAGTGGTAATATTGGGTGCCTGGAAATCTACTGGTATTGTGACTGGTCCTTTGGGGGGAGAAGTAAAGTTAGCACTGAATCTGTCGGCCAGTATACTGGCAATATCTGTAGAATGTAGGAGGTAGCATTGTGCAGTAGCTCAAAGCAAATCTGGGTATTGCCGTGGAGATTCTTTACATAACTATAGAAGGCCTTGCAGTTGTCTTTACTATCTGCTGCAATTCTGTTTTCATAGCCAGCTTTAGAGGATTTGATAGTGCTTGTGAATATGTGTGTGTGTTTGTGTGTGTGTGTGTGTGTGTGTGTGTGTGTGTGTGTGTGTGTGTGTGTGTGTGTGTGTGTGTGTGTGCGTGTGTGTGTGTGTCTGTGTGTGTGTGTGCATGTGATACAACTATATATATATATATATATATATATATATATATATATATATATAAAACTAAAAAACAAAACCAAGGAGATAACCAGGCTGACTGTCATAAAAGTCTTATTTAATAAAAACTGAAACATAAAAATTAAAAATGACAGGATAAGTGGTTTCAGTTTAAACCCTTCTTCAGATCTGAACATGTAGTGGGTGACACAGTGGTAGCATTGTCACCTCACAGCAAGAGGTTCTCTGGTTCAATTCTCAGCTGGCATGCCGTGTGTGTGGAGTCTGCATGTCCTCCCCGCATTTGTGTGCGTTTCCTCTGGGTGTTCCAGTTTCCTTTCATGTTTCAAAAACGTGTCTTGAATGTTTCTCCTCGGGCCTCGACTGAAAATTGGCTTTGTTCCAAGTTGGACTTTCCCGGTAAACAAATGTTAATTAAATAATATATATACATTTTTTGTATATATGTTGTGTACATGCATGTATGTGATGTCTTGTCTTTGTGTGGGTGGGAGCTATGTCACGACATGTTCACCTCACTGCCACACCAAGAAATGTATGCAAAATACTCTGATGAAAAAGTACAAAGACCTGATGCAGAAGCTGTAATTAAATGTAGAACAAGGCAGGTGAACATTTTATTTATGTTTATTTATGTTACATTTGTTAAACGGGGGATGTCTGACTGAGCTGAAAAGGCCCTTTTTCAGCAGAGGCCCGGGGAGAAAAGCTCCACATAGAAAAATTACAGATACATTTAGATATTTACACATGATTAGTATACACACAAATTACAATAGACGTGTTTTTACAGTGGTATGCAGCACATCAACAGTTACAGTGGAGAGAAGAAACAAGAAAACATTAATTTAAAAATAAAGGTAATTAATAGATTTGTGGTATACAGCTGAAATTTGGAACATAGGTAGAATACATACATAGTACACAGGTACAGTACATACATTGTACATTAGTTAGTGTTTGTGAGTAAGAGTGAAAACTATTATCAAGTGCTCTAGGTTTAGTATGTGCACCTTATCTGATTTCACTAGCCTGGAGAGCAGTCACAGCACTGCCAACTTTGCTTGAGATGTTGCTTGATGAGGTCTTTAAAGGAGGCATTGGACGATGTGCTTTGTATGCTAGTGGGGAAAGAGTTCCATTTTTTAGGCACTGAACTACTATGTAGTGCATCTCCAAAGCTATTGTAGCTGTTGGTGACTTCTAGTAGTAGTTTACTTGATGATCTAAGAGGCCTTTTGGCTGAGTGATGTTATACTACTACATGTTAACCAAACTATAAAAACCATCAGTAAAAAACTAGGGTCACTTTACAGAATAAAAGCCTTCCTAACCCCTCCAGCTAAAATTGCCATAGCTCGCTCTCACCTTCTTTCAACCCTTCTGTATGCATCCCCACTACTCTCGAATTTGAACAAGACTGTCCTTAACAAACTCTCAATTTGTTACAACCACATTGCCAGGTTTGCCACTGGGCTGCCTTTTAGGACACATCATTGCATCAATCTAAATCAGCTTGGTTGGCTTGAACTACCCAGCCTAATCCAGTATAACCAACTGATTATGGCCTATAAAATCCTCTATAATCCGGACAATACTCCTGCACTTAAAAATATTATCACCCCCTATAACAATCCTAGACCGCTTCGATCCTCTAACAAACTACTAATTCAGACTAGCAAAATTAATAACACAGCTGGTGGTTCTCTCTTTGCAAACTCTGTAAGTAGATCCTGGAACTCTCTTCCAGCTGATATTACCTTACTTTCCACCTTAGGTCAATTTAAAACTAGACTCAAACAACATTTGTCACTTAACTGGCTATGTCAATGTATCAAGCCTGGCTAACTCTCCCTAGAATGTGTAAAACTCTGTTAACCAGTTTACTGTGTAATTTAATTTAATTCTGACTTGTGCTCAGGATTAACTGTAACCTGTGGAACTTGTTTAACTTGCTTACTTATGTAATCTCTGTAAATAGTCTGTTTGTAATATGTAATGCTGGTATTATGTAATGCTGTATCTGCTTACCCTTGGAGCTTTTCTCCCCGGGCCTCCGCTGAAAATGGACATGCATCCAGTCGGACTATCCCGGTCAACAAATGTAAAATAAAAATAAAATAAATAAAATACTAGGTTTTTGAGGGCAGGGCACTTATTGGGGAGGTAATAGATAGAATGACAGAGGCAGAGCTGATTGTAGGTTAGGAGGTTGGGCAGTTCAAGCCAGTGGAGTTGTCCCAAAGCAGTACAGTGATGAGTTCTATATGCGCAATGTGCAGCAAAGCAACTATTCAACATGTCACTTTTGCTGTTGAGACTGTACCTGGTGTGTGAAATACAGCCTCATTGGATGAAATTATAATGTTAGCAACTAAGACCTTTAGAAAAGTGGCCCAAGCATAAATTACAGGGATCCTATATTTGATTGCTAGAGCAGTTCAAGTTCCTTACCATTCACTGACATTGGCCCTGATGGTTGGTAGTACTGTTTTGAGGAGTAGAGTGTAGGTGAGGTCCCTATAAAATTGCTTTCCAATCCCAACCATTTATACTGTTACTCATTAACAGACTCATAAAAATGTTTCTACTGCACCTTCAGTTTTGTGGAATTTGTATGGCTAGTTAAAATGACTATTGAGAAAAAAATGAGTATTGCTGATTTCGTCTTTATTTATTTTTATTTTAGTTTATTTACAAGGGTAGTGTTGTTATCACAACCCATCATTTGCTCGCACAGCCTGGTGCGCTTGCAAGAGCTGGCCAGTAAGGAAAAGGAATGGTGAGGTAGAAGCTTTTTCTCTCTTTGGGGGGTATGTGCAGTAGCATAGCAATTATGTGTCCCAAGTGGTGAGACAAAGGACCATAAACCATCAGTTTTATCGGAAGTAAGTGGTCAGGCAAATGAGGGACACATCACCATGTAGGTGAAGGCACTTATGCTGTGATGTCATTGCACAATTACTTAGGTAACATGAATTGCACAATCACTTAGGTGACATGAGCCTTTACATCATTGAAGAATTAGGGATCAAGAAAAAAAAAAACTGGTGCAGGCAGTTTGTATGATGTTCCTGTCAGTCCAATCCCACTATGTTTTGTACAAATGCCACTTTCCCATTACCCTTCCCACCCAGGTGTGCAGCCCCACCCGGGGGTAATATTAGGAATAAAATTGCTTTACACTCTCAACTTTGTTTTTTGTCAGATGCACCAACTGACGGGGGAGAGGGGTAGTACTGGGCATGGAAGCAGGAACAATCGGAGAGGATGCCTGCCAGCCAGCGATGAACTGCAGACCCCCACAGAAAATTAGACAAAAATGTTTTACTTACATTAGAACTGGGCACGTAGAAAAGCCTTTCTAAATTAAAAAAAAATGTATTTGCATAAAACTTGCATTAAAAAGAGTTGAAATGATGCTTACAATGATCGTTTACATGTTTGCTGAAGAAGATAAGCAGAATTTCCTCAGGATACATTATGTTCAAAAGAAATGAAGCCATTCCAGGGACAAGTGTATAACTACCAGTCTGTGGAGTGTGAATTATGCAACGGAAATTAAGTAACACAGGTGATGACTAAAACAACTAGAAATGTCAGTACAGTTTTTACAGTCTCTACTGATTTTCTTTTGAAAACCTACAAGAGATCATTTTGCTGCTTGTGTAAAGCCTAGCATCTTTGTTGCAAACACTTCTTTCCAATAGATTGCCAATAAAGACATCCATAAAGTTACATGCATATTTTAGATTTTTGAGAAATTCAGAATAGTGCAACAAAACCAATGTCATTTGGTATAAATGAAACGAGAAAATGTAACCATTCAAGAACTGAGTAAATACAATGAAAAATACTACTTTAAAACCTCAGGCACCTGACCAACTCTTTTTATCTTTGATCAGAACTCACCCCCCCCCCGAGGATGGCAAGGAGGACGGGGGGGGGGCTAACTCAAAACTCTCATTTAGCAATCGTGTGAGGTTCTCCGCAGTACCCAGAATCAAGAAAAAGTAAACTCTCTAGTGGTAACATCAAGCCATTACCTGTCTCGTTTGGGTGTAAATGGTAACAAAGGTGTCACTTAGAACTTAACTGTATGTTTTAACCTCCCACCCCTATATAAAACCTTTTACCTCATATACTCAGCTTAAATGGCATAGAAGTCTCCTGTTGGGAGCGTTTGAGTCTTTCATCTTTTCGAGCTGAAAGATTTTATATGAGTTATATAAATGAAATATGGCTTCCCAGGTTTAATGTTGTATCATAACATCTCTTTGATATAACTAGAATCCCGAGCTTAATCAGCTGTGAGACAGAAATGTTTTCCCATGAAAGTAGAATTGTTTTTCTGCAAGCATTGCATGAGTAAGATGGCTATGGACAAAAAGGAGAAAAGACAAGGGAAGAACATCTAAATAAAAGAATTTTGATGCAGGCAATCTGTCAGTGATGGCATGTTTGCATGTTACCTTGGAACTTTTATGCTGATCATAAAAAAAAAAGGCCACCTGAAAATTCAAGATAAATAAAAAGTATAAAAGAGGACACTGAGTTACTGGAAGTTGCTGGTTGTCTCATGTCTAACCTGGCTAAATTGTTCTTTTACAGGTATAAGTGAGAACCTGATTGCTTTTTTCTTGAATTTGTAAAGCTCCTTGGAATTTTGTTATTTCAGAATGACTCATATTAAATCATATTTAACCTCTAATACTGTATCTCCCCCATACAAAGCTGTGATATATTTGTTAATTGCAGAAAGTTAAAGTTAAAGCACATAACTTTGTTCAGTAGTTAGTGTTTTTATGCAACTGACACAGATTAAAACTGTTAGTAGTCATGCAGTCAGATTGTAAAAATAATAAATCTAACAGGATTCCGGTTTCAAAGTTCCTGGGGGTACATATATCAGAGGATCTTTCTTGGAGTACAAACACAGGCCAGCTAATTAAAAAAGTCCACCAGCGACTACACTTCCTAAGGCGGCTGAGAAAAGCAAAGCTCTCTGTGAATGCTCTAAATACCTTCTATAGAGGAGCCATCGAGAGCATCATCACCAGCAACTGCACTGTATGGTTCATAACAGCACAACAGCCGAAAGGAAGAAGCTGCAAAGAATAATAAGAACAGCAGAAAAGATCGTGGGCACTAGTCTTCCTACCTCACAGGAGCTCTTTGAAATGAGATGCAAAAAGAGGTCCCACAAAGTACTGAGTGACACTTCTCATCCAGCGTATGGTTGGTTCACTAAACTTGCTTCTGGTAGAAGGTTATGGAGTATCCGCTGCAGGGCTTAAAGATTCACAAACAGTTTTTATCCAACTGCAGTAAGACTCATTAATGCAGACATAAATCTGGATGTATCAGAACTATAACAGAGTGTTATGTCTCAGTCTTTTTCTTTTTTTTCAGTACAGTAATTCTATTTATTTATTGCATACTAAGATTAATATATTCTCATTTAAGTGCAATTCCAGTTACTTCCTTATGTGCAATATCAGCCATTTTCACCCCTGTGTATAGTGTACTTTTCATGTGTTAATTATCTAGTAGCAAGGGAGCCCGCAGGATTTTTTGCAGGGGGGTGCAAACCCAAGCCTCGCCCATGCAGCCCCACCCCCTCTGCTGCCCTGCCCACTCACAGCCTCCCTCCCCCGCAGCCATTCCAGTGTCCCATTACTTGGCTATTTCTCCCCATTTGTCAGACACTGTTCAAATCTCTCAGTGTGCATACTGTTTCCTAAACAAAGCAATAGCCTTACAATGAAAACAGACTTAGCATTAAACCTTCTCTACCTTTGAAACCCACATTCACTGAAACAGCATCGAAACCCACATTCAACAAACATGCACCTGGCTAGTGGCAGGGTAAGTTTACCTTTGGGCCGTTTCCAAATCATAGGCTCCTTGCACACATTTTTAGAAACATGCAAGAGTTCTTTGTTTCACCTTCCTGACTATTAATTATACTACATAATAATTGAATTATATCCCTTGTATAATACAGCACCACTTGTTAGAGTGTGTTTTAAATTTATAGTTCTGAGCATCTTTCCTTTAAGCAATGAAACAAATCATATGAACCAATAATGACAACCTGCCCAATTCAGAACATTTCAACCATAAAGGAACACTCAAACTTCTGTCATACAATCCACCAATATCAATCAGTATGCAGAATCTCTGCAGAAGTAAAAGTCATCTGAATAATTCCACATTAAAGAGATCTGAAACCAATGAGGAGGTTGTTGCTAGAAAAAAAACTTTATATTTCAGTGTTTCATTTACAAATTCAGTGCCTGTTGCCCTTGAAGAATAAATTGCATGTGCTACATTTAAAATAAATGGTAAGTTGGTATATTGCAATAGGGAATGGGTGGCAGGCTGAAAAACAGGTTCATAGTTATTAGGTGTCTCATCCAAAGAAGGACATACTAAGAACTGCAGTACCATACCCCCTTAAAATACAAATGTACATGCTGTATGAATAGAACCTACAGCCCTTTGCATCAAGATGCAAGTATGCTACCTGCTGTGCTAACACTGCTTTAAAATTCTATACCACAATAATGATACCATTTGCTAAACAAAACAGTTGTACATAAATTCCACCTGTTAGAGCTAACTAGGGAATTTCTCTCTGACTCTGTCACACACACACCCCTCAACTTCTTAGTGCAAGAAATACATAAATAGATTTTTTCAAAGTTACAACAACTGTAAACTCTGTGTGACCATGGTGTGCGTTTTTGACAGAAAGGTATAAGGGAACTCATGGCTATGTATATAGTTGAATCTCTCTGTACTGAAGTACTCCCTACCATGATGCTGCTTTAATAGTGTGTTTGCATTCAGAAACTTGTTACAATAACTGTAAACTCTGTGTGACCATGGTGTGTGTGTTTTTGACAGAAAGGGCTATGTATATAGTTGAATCTCTCTGTACTGAAGTACTCCCTACCATGATGCTGCTTAAACAGTGTGTTTGCATTCAGAAACTTTTACAGTTTTTATACTGAATTTTATAGCTACATGAATTAGAAAATAACCAATTTCCTTTTCAGAGCCTAAGCTAAAAAGTCCACTCCTTATAAGCACTGCTTCCCCTGAAAAACATCTATATATGCATCATCACAGAGACCTAGTTCAAGACCGATGACAGCACTCCTTTAATGCAGGATTTCAATACCTGCCACAAGTTCAGGCCTATCACCCGAGATGAAAAGTTGATGGTGTCTACATATTCTTAAAGAACATTTCATCTCCAGACTTGGTAGGTGAGATAATGATGTGGAATTCCTCTGCATCCAACTTAGCATTAACAAAACTACTTACTGTGTCATACCTAACTATAGGTCCCCTCTATGTACCCTATCAGTCCATATCTCCTAACTAATATGGTGTCCCTATGCATTAAGCCAACACCATTGTTCTAGGAGACTTCAATCACATTTTCTTCCAAAATTGCGATTTTGAGGAAGGATTATTAGGAGAGAGAAACATTTTGAGCCAAAATTGGTGACAATGGAGAGGTTTGGATATTCCTAATTCTACAAAGCGATTTGCACATACCTCTCAACCTCTTAATGCAGGAAATCTGGACAAGGCTAAATAAATTGGGGGAACATACAAACACTACTAAAAATTGCTCTTGTATAAACTTAAAACAGTTGATAGAATAACAGGTCTTGCATTAGCATGCATTTTTCGTAGGTTATGACGTCTGAAACTCAAATGTCTGTCATTTAGTGACTTCATTGTATGAGGAATAAACCAAAAATAAGAAGCAAATATCTATTCATTCTACGAAGATATGGACAACTGAGAGGTATAGTTCAACCGGGGTTGTTTGAGTTTGCTATCCCCCCCCTCACAAAATCATGGTTGAACGGAGCCACCCCCCTGCAGCCATTCCAATGTCCCATTCCTTGGTTATTTTGCCCCATTTACCATAAACACTATAATGTGCATACTGCTTTACTTCTGCGATGATTTAGATTTCATTTGAAAGTTTTATTTTGCATTTTACAGCACAAACTCTAATACATGTCTGTTAAACAAAGCAATGCAGTCTCACAATGAAAATAGACTTAACATTAAAACTTCTCTGCCCTTAAAACTCACATGCATTGAAACAGCATTGAAACCCACATTCAAAGAAAATACATTTTGCCAGTGGCAGATAAATATTAACTCTGGGCTGTCTTCAAAATCATAGGCCCCTTGAACATAACATACACATGCTCTTTGATACACCTTCCTGACTGTATTACATTATATTCCTTGTACAATACAGTACAGTTGTTAGAGGGCATTTTAAATTTATTGTTTTGAACATTTTTCCAGTAAACAATGAAACAAAATGCATACACCAATGACAAAACTGCCCAATTCAGAACATTTCCATCATAAAAAGTCTACTCAACCTTCTATAGTCCACCAGTATCAGTAAAAAATATGCACAATCTCTGAAGTAGTAACTCCACATTAAAGAAATTTGTAACTAATAAAGAGGTTGCTGCTAGCAAACAACTTTATATGTCATTGTTTCATCTACAAATAAAGTGCCTGTTGCCCTTGAAGAATAAATTGCCTTTGTTGCATGCAATAAAAAAATGATAAGCTAGTAATACCGCAATAGGGAATGGATAGCAAACTGATAACAGGTTCATAGTTACTAGGTATCTTTTCCAAAAAGGACTGCAGCATCCACCCCCTTTACAACACAGTACAATATCAGCAATGCATCTACCTACTGTGGGAGTAGAACCCACAGCTTTCAGCATCAAAAGCAAGTACACTATCTGTTGTGCTATTAACAATGCAAGCAGACTAAACATAAGCAGCACTAAACTTTTGCTCCCCTGCAGCTCTCAGCTCCTTATAAAATCTACTCGACACTCAGCTATATCTCTGAACTTCGCAGCACAAGAAATCTGGAAAAAAGCCAAAATTTATTGGGGGGGGGGACAAAAGGCCAAAAACCAGGGACACATTTTAAACATTACTTGTATAATGACAAGAAAAATATAGGCAGCTACACTCCTGTAGGCAAATGCTTTGCTGAAAAATACGCCAACTGTAAAACACAAATCAAAAAGTCCAGCAACAGCAACCATGCAAGAGGTCTACTGTATTCCAAGGTGATATAGTCCAAACAAATGTTTCTTAATAAAACAGCTCCCAAATTTATACCACAAAAAATGATTTATTGTGCACTCAGTCGGTAAGCGCTTTCACAAAAATGCTTCAGTTTAATGGACATCCTATCATTTCAACTTTTCCCTATGTCAGCCCTAAGGCGTATAATCCATTTAATTTCCTTTTCTTCCGTCACATTAGTTACATTCCCCCCTCTGGGATTGGGTCTAATGGTTTCAATAGCCATAAACTCAAATATATGTGTGGGGCCCATTGTCATTACATGCTTAGCTAAAGCATTAGTACTGACACCAGTTCTGATATTATACAGATGTTCCCTAATTCTCTTACAGAGACTTTTTGCAGTAGGTTCAATAACCATTTTGTATTCCTATATTATGGTTTTATTAGGTAGGAGATTATTTAATGTATTATTTATTAAATGTGAATATATATTTAAGTATATGCATATAACTTTTGATTAGTAAAAGCGTTGAGTTCACTATATGAAATTGTTTTAACTTCGTTAATAAGGTGGCTTCATTGAAGGAAATGAAGCAATTACTTGGGAATGTTTTGAGTTCACTATATGAAATTGTTTTAACTTGGTTAATAAGGTGGCTTCATTGAAGGAAATGACGCAATTACTTGGGAATGTTCTGATTGGCAACAATGTTTTTAAATGTATCTTAGTACTCAGTCCGTTATGGTCTGAAGAAGCATTTTTGTGAAAGCGCTTACCGACTGAGTGCACAATAAATCGTTTTTTGTGGTATAAATTTGGGAGCTGTTTTATTAAGAAACATTTGTTTGGACTATATCACCTTGGATTACTTGTATAATGTTGGAAAGTTGCTAGAATAAAATGCTGCGTTACCACCATACATTTCACTGCCACGTCTTGAACCCAGGGGACCATGTGCAAAACAGTCAGAGCAACATACCACTACACCAAATCAGCTGTTTTGTGAAAGAGGACGACTGAAACTTAAATGGCTACCATTTAGTGAATTCAGTTCTCACCATAGCACAGCTGTCAACCTCTTAGCATAAAATACCTGAACAAAGCAAATACTGGGTGAATACAGCCCCCAAACATTCAGTGAATTCAGTTCTCACCATAGCTCTCAACCTCTTAGCAAAAAACACCTGGACAAAGCCAGTAATGGGGGAATATAGCCCCCAAACATATTCAGTGAATTCAGTTCTTACCATAGCTCTCAACCTTAGCACAAAACCTGGATGAAGCCAATAATGGGGGGGAATACAATCCCAAAGACAGGGATACATTTCAAATATCCATCTTGTACACTTAAAAAATTGCTAGAATAAAAGCTTTTGTTACCATGCACTTTCTGAAGAATATGAAGTCTGATATTCAAACGAGTGTATTTTTTTTAACATTTGTTAAAGGAGAACAACGGGATATGTAATTCTAGTGTACAACCTGATGTCTCTATGCACCCATGTCATTTAATCCTACAAAAATAAATACCCACTGCCGCTTTACAAAATACAAATGTTACTTTCTTGACCTACCTCTGTAGAAACGCCTAAACCATTACCACAAGTACAACATAGCATTTTCTTTTAGTATACCTAGCTGCACATGTATGATGTAGCTGAAATTGCAGCTGTATAAGCTACAGAAACTGACAAGTAGTCAATTTACATACTTTACCCAAAACTGATAGTATTCATTTATGACCATCTTCAGTGAGCCTAATCACTACCACCCACTCATGAAACCCTTCCCCTAAACCTGGATTGCTCGATATTTTGTGTCGCACATCAGACCCAGTGTATTCCAGTAAATTGCACCTTCCTCCCAACAGGACCTTACCTTATAGTTCTAGTGCCAATACCCATTTGCCTGTTTATTCTCTGTAGGTGAGAACCAGATATCCCTAGGCAAGATGAGAAACCTGTGACCTCTTTATTCTGTGGAGGTGAAAACCAGAGATCCCTGGGTTTGATGAGAACTTGTCTGTGAAGCCCAGTTGGCCTGTTTGTTTCTGTAGAGGTGAGAGCTTGGTGGCAAAGGGTGGGACACTTACCATGTTCTGTGGACTGGCCTTCTCCTGAAACACTACCCTTGGTGGCTCCCTAGAGTGTTTCAGTGCTACCTGATCACTGGAAGGTATGCATGGCTCCAAACACACACTACTAGTTTTGGGGTGCTTGGTGCTTTGCACTTTTTGAAAGCATAAGCTGTACAACTTAGTACGACATGGATGCAATACCACATGCTGTGGCTAGGTTTTTCACCCAAGTGGCAATTTAGAGATCCCCCACCCCACCCCCAAGAACAGGCAAGCCACCAGAGACTGCTCCCTCCCATCTTTCCCTGCCCATCCCTTCAGCACCTGTTCCACTAATTAAACACAGGTCATGTGAGGTGCAGTCAAAGGCTTCATTCCTTTGCACCATGGAAAAAAAGCTAATTTTTAGCAGAGGCCCAGAGAGAAACACTCCAGACAGCCAATAATCAAACCAGAGAACATGTAGCTGTCAGGCAACAATGCTACCACTGGCTTTGCAAGGACACAAATACAGAAACCACAGATTTTATGAGGAACAGAAGAAGTATGAGGGAAAAACCTGCAACATTTGGGGCATTTTACACACACACACAAACACACACACACACACACACACACACACACACACACACACACACACACACACACACACACACACACACACACACACACACTATTCACTCTGAAAGTGTCCCATCTTCCGCTCGTTTCCTCCTGCTTGTGAACCTGAAACCCGTCCCATCTTCCGTCCGTTTCAGTTCCCGCTCATTTCCTCCCGCTTGCGAACCCAAAACCTGTCCCATCTTCCGTCCGTTTCAGTTCTCGCTTGTGAACCCGAAACCGTCCGTGTGAGTTCCCGCTCGCAAACTTGAAAATATGTGCAATGAGCGATGATGTCAGCATGCCCGCGACTGGACTTCTTAAAGAAAGCCCTAAAAAAATTTTTTTTTTAAATTATAACATTAACTAGTCAGCCAATTCCAGGGGGGGTGCAAGTGCACCCATTTGCACCTGCCTGCGGGCGCCCTTGTCTAGTAGTCAGTGTTGTCCAGTATATATAAATAGTGTACAAGCATGTACAACAGCTACTTAAATATTTAGTTTTGTACTATAGTTATTGTTTATTCTTTAATACCTGTCATATCTGTCTTTTTGTGTTTGTATTCTCCTGTAAAAGAGCTGACACTCAAAATTTCATTTAGGTAGCACTTGTGTTTCCTAAATGACAATAAAGTTTCTTTGACTCTTTGAATCTTTGAAAGGCTGGCCTTTTAACTGCCCAGAAAACTATACTCAACAGATGGATTTCATGCTTTGACCAACCCTTCTATCCCTCAGATTTAATAAAATGATAGCTGGACTCCACCCACCCCTCGCTGACCAAAATAAAATGATAGCTGGACTCCACACACCCCTCCCTGACCAAAATAAAATGAAAGCTGGACTCCACACACCCCTCCCTGACCAAAATAAAATGATAGCTGGACTCCACACACCCCTCCTTGACCAAAATAAAATGATAGCTAGACTCCACACACCCCTCCCTGACCAAAATAAAATGATAGCTGGACTCCACACACCCCTCCCTGACCAAAATAAAATGATAGCTGTTCTCCACACACCCCTCCCTGACCAAAATAAAATGATAGCTGGACTCCACACACCCCTCCCTGACCAAAATAAAATGATAGCTGGACTCCGCACACCCCTACCTGACCAAAATAAAATGATAGCTGGACTTCAAACCTCCCTCCCTGATCAAAGTACTAGTGTAATCTTTTGCAGTTCCTCAAGGGAACCACAAAGTTTTGTACCTCTTTAGAAACGTGCCACTGGTCACCCTCCACCACATCATCACACCTCTGACATTTATAGGGATTTTCTTTATGCCTTTAGCTAATTCCGCTTAAAACACCGATTTTCTAGAGTTTCTGTGATTTAAAAAGCTTGTTTCAGCTACGTATTGTACTTATTTTACTGCCTGCACTTTAACAAAGTAGTTTTTGTGTTTAAATTACCTGTTTAACTGTTGTGGGCTACACACTCAAGTGTGATAGCCATTTCTGTGCATTTAAAGTGTTTTTTTGATTGTATCTGCTTTATTTTCTGAAGAAAACAAAAAAAATATACCATTGTTTTCCCACCTTTCTAAGCTAGTATAGTCCAGTTTTCAGGTTAGTGCTGAATTCAGGGCTGTGTTACAAGTTTCTGTGTTTGTCCATACCTTACTTGGATAGAAGGAAGTTTCTCTGTTCACTGTGAGAGAGGGAGCTTTGAGCAGCCTCTCTGTCCCTGGAGGAGTGGTTTCAGCCTAGAAAATAGTAGTTTATTGACCATTTTGGGCTAATTTCTATCTCTTTCATTTCCCCGCTATAAAGCCTGCGTTTGCTCAGTTCTGCACGCCGGGCAGCGCCGGCTAGCTAGGGTATAACTATTCCCGGCTCCACAAAGTGTACTCTTCAATTTTTCCCTTGGAACTAGACAAACTTTCAACTCAAGCACTCAAACTATTCACTTCTCATACCGGCACTTGCTTAAAACTCATAGCAAGCACTAATAAACCTTAGCACTAGACCCCCACTATACTGTAGAGAAGGACAAGGCTCTCTATTCGACTTTACCAGCCAATCAGTAAAACAGTTCACTGTACCTATCCAGGCATGTCCAAAGGGCAGTTTCAGGTGTACTCTCCCGTCCAACTGGTGAATCTGGGCATTTTTAGGCAATGTTACAATTGCCTCATGTACACAAATAACCCTCTCCTCCTTCCACCAAACACTAATACATCTGAGAGATGCAATTATACAGCCAAACTGGAGGCTAAGCTCTCTCAACCCAAGCCAGGACCAGGCAGTCAAGAGGAGAAGGGAATTACTTGCATCACACCACCAGTCTCACATAGACCTATGAAACCAGCACTGGCAAAAAACACACATAAATACATGAAAATATACTCGGAGGCTCTAAATAAAAATCTGCAGAAGCAACAGAGACCTCCATAGCAGACATCCAAGCAACCTCCACCCCCCAACACAAACCATGAAGCACATACTTCACAAAACCAGTGTGCCACACAATCACAGCCCTTAAGGCAAAATAACATACCTAACACACTAGTAATAGATGACTCTATAGTCAGGCACACTGATGTCCCACTCACTAGGCTGAACAAGGAGAAGGTTACTGTTAGCTGCCTGTCGGGTGCCAGGATCTGCCTCATAACACAAGCACTCAGGTCACTCCAGAACAAGTACAAATACGACTCTGTCATTGTCCATGTTGGTGTGAATGACCTGAGCCGTACCTCCCTGGACTACATGAAAAGAGACATGGAGGAGCTCTCTGATCACATAGCCCAGGCCGGTATGACCCTGACCCTGAGTAGTATCCTGCCCTCACCAAGAATGATACCATGGTACAGAGAAAAAAATATCAATTTCAACAATTGGCTAAGCTTCTGGTGTCATTCAAAGGGGATCCAGTGTCTGTCAGCCTGGGATGACATGCTCGACAAGCCACACTGCTTTGCTAGAGATGGCTTGCACTTGTCACCCTTAGGCTTTTGAATACTAGCCAAGGCTCTTGCCACCTCCATAGTGCCTTTTTTAGTCAAGGCTCAAAAGACAAACCCACCCCCATAAATAGTACAAGTAACAAAAAACTGAGGGTAATGCTACTCAATGCCAGAAGTCTAAACCACAAAATGCACACACTCGAGACACTCCTCAGTATGGAGAAAATCGATATATGTGCAGTAACAGAAACCTGGTTTAAGGCTCCAGAGAGCACCCCAGCACTACCAGGCTACAACTCGTACCATACATTTCGGCCACAAAACCCAAACCGAAATACAAAAGGCGGGGGAGTATCCATATTCATCAAGGATACCCACACCTCCAGGTTAGTGACACAGCACGATGCTTCAGAGATCATCCACGTGCAACTAAAAATGGGCAAAACTGCTATTGAAATGATAGCTTGCTATAGATCATCCACCATGTCCCAGGACCCCCACTCCGCATTCCTGGAAACACTGGGAAACATAAAGGTTCTACCAAACACCCTGATGTTGGGTGATTTCAATTACCCAAACATTAACTGGGAGAACTACTAAAGTACAAACTCCCTTGCCCAACATTTCCTAGAATTTATAAACTCAAATGCCCTGGATCAACTGGTTAACACCCCCACCAGAGGTGACAACATATTGGACCTGGTCATCACCAACATGGGCAACCGGTGTTCCTTACCGGAGGTCAACCCCTCGCTTGTTAGATCTGACCATAAACTAATCACTCTGGATATCCACATTCCGCCACCACTCCTGGTTAAAGAAACCACTGTGAAAAACTTTTCAAAAGCAAACGTCACGTTACTTAAGACTGAGGTTGGAAGTTTCAAAGGCCCCATGCTAAAGGATAACGCTGTCCAAGCTGCAAAATCCTTTACTAATGCACTCTATGGGCAACTACAAGAATGCATGGATCGTGCTATCCCAAACAAAATCAAGACTCACTCCTCCAAGAAAAGGAAACAAGTCTGGTGGACCCCTGTCATAAACAAGCTATACAATAGAAGGAGGAAACAAGTACAAAAAAGAGTAAAATCCCAAGAAGGGAAGACATCCCTGATCAGTATCAACAGGAAACTACGTTCCCTCATAAAAATCATCCAAGGCTAGTTTCGAAAGAAAAATTGCCATGGACTCCAAAGATAACCACAAGGCATTCTTTAGCTATGTCAAGAATCTAAGTGGCAATTCTCAAATCTGCTCAGAGTTAGTACAGAATGGCACAAAATACACTGAACTGACCAATATAGCCAACATCCTGGCAGACAGGTTCAGTGCAAATGTCACCCCCCTCTCACCCCCAAAAGGGCCCATAACTATACCAGAAGAATGTAGTGACCCTAAAATCACAGACACTCAGGTTAAAACAGCCCTCTCCAAAGCCAAAAACACAGCATCAATGGGACCGGATGGTGTCCCAGGCTGCATCCTACATGAGCTCAAAGATGAACTAACCCCTCACCTAAACACACTGTTTAAACTCAGCCTTTCCACAGGCTACATGACCACAGAGTGGCGCACAACAACAGTTATTCCACTCCACAAAGGTGGAGCCAAAACGGACCCCGGGAACTATCGCCCTATAAGCCTGAGTAGCTTGGTCTGTAAAGCTATGGAGCACATCATCATGGATCTCATTAACAAAGACATTGGAAACCTCCAAACACTGGACCCTACCCAGTTCGGCTTTGTTAAGGGCAGATCATGCCTCCTGAACCTGGTGGACTTCTTTGAGACATTTACCAAGGCTATAGATGAGGGAAAGGTGGTCCACACAGCCTACTTAGACCTTGCAAAGGCCTTCGATACCATTCCCCACACAGGTATTATAGACGAGCTCACCAGCCTTAAACTAAACCCCTACATCATGAGATGGGTTGCCACCTGGCTCACGGACAAAACCCACATGGTAAGAGTTGCGGGAGCTAGGTCTGACTCTAAACTGGTTACAAGTGGCATTCCCCAGGGCTCAGTCCTAGGACCCCTCCTGTTCGGCATATACTTCTCAGAGGTACAGGCAAGCACAGGAGGACTATGGCTGACCAAGTTCGCAGATGACTGCAAACTAGGGGCTATAATTGACTCTCCGGCTGAAACAGACATCCTCCAAAAGGGTATCATTGAGACAGATACCTGGTGTCAAAACCATGGCCTCAAGCTAAATGCCAAAAAGTGCATAGTCATCCCCTTTGGAAAAAAAGTACCCACAAACTACCACATAGGTGGTAGCCCCCTAAATACGGAAGACGTAATAAGGGATCTGGGGAACCAAGTAGATAGTAACCTCTCCTTTGATAATCACATTGCCAAAGTGGCTCGAACATCCTTCTATGTGGCCCACCTAATCACAAAAGGGTTTGCATCCAGATCAAAAGAGGTCATTAGGCCCCTCTATGCATCACTCATCAGACCCATCATAGAGTACAATGCCCCATTTGGGATGTACTTTAAAAGACACCTGCAACAACTGGAAAGGCCACAGAAGTACCTCACCAAGAGGATCACTGGCCTCAAGCAGATGCCCTATGCAGCTCGACTGAAGAAACTCCAGCTGTACTCGGTTGCATACCGCCTACTCAGAGGTGATCTCTGCCTGACATACAAGGCCATGTCCAACCCAGAATTGGAGGGACATGCTCCACCTAAAGAAAACCATATCCCCTCGAGCCACACGCTCCAGGAATCTAAACCTCACCACAACAATAAATAGGACATGCTGGATTCCTGTCCCAGGGAGTTCCCATTCTCTGGAACAAGATTCCAATCTACATTAGGCAGAGCTCCTCGCTAACCCTCTTCAAGAGAAACCTTGATGAGTGGATGGGAAACAGAAAGTTTACCCCAGTGATCACTTCAATGGCTCTGCTGGACAGAAGCACAGGGAAGTAATCTAAGGGGGCGGCGAAAGCCAGCACATTCAAGCTAGGCTTATAAATGCCTTTGGGCAGATAGCCTAGTATCTACCTGTGAACCTATGAACCTATAAACACCCTGGGGATATCCTGCCAGCCTAATAAGTACATCAAAAGACTGAAGAAAGTACTGTGGAGCAAACTGTTTCTACAAATGGGAGTTTGTGGCCCATAAGGCAATAACTAACCCCACTCTATGTTGCTGACTTTGCAGACGAACAACCTACTGCTCCTCCTACCTTATCTGCGTTGATCTTAGCAGGTAGTTGAATGCTGCACTCCTCAGTGTGTCATTCTTTGGATGAAATGTTAAACCAAGGCCCCATCTCCTTGAGTTGGTGGTAGCTTAGCTGGATGTAAAAGATTCTACAGCACCTATGTAAGATGTTCCCCAAATGCCTTGTCCAAATTTCCTCAAGTAGTATAAATACTACCTCACGTCTCCTATGAAGAGACTGTAATATCAATTTTATATTTAATAATATTGTAAATGTGGACAACAACAAAGACTTATAAGTGCTGATTCTCCCCCTACCCACTTAACCCAATGGGGGAGCCTACAGTACGCTAGTAGACCGTTTTGGCAGTGCAGCGGTGTAGTGGTTAGCATTGTCACCTCATGGAAAGAGATTCTCCGGTTCAATTCTCGGCTGAGGTTCCATCGGTGCAGAGTCTGCATGTCCTCCCTCTGTTTGCGTGGGTTTCTCCCACATTCCAAAGACATACATCTGGAGCATTTCTCCCTGGGCCTCCACTGAAAATGGGTTCTGTCCCCATCGGACTTTCCTACAAAGCAAATCTTAAATAAATTTTTATAGGTAATAGGTGTCCTCTACTACTTAGCACAACATTGATTAACTTCAAAACTGGGACACCATCCCTGCATAATGATATTTCTTTAAGTAGAGAGCTATGTTTGACAATTGGTGCAGAGATAAGAGTATGAACAGCAGTTCCTGTAGTACAAGATTTGATTCCCTTAGCCCTCATATGCCTACTGTGTGACACTGAGAAAGTCACTTTAACCAGACATTACTCTTGGGTTGTCTCTGAAAAGGGATTGTGAGTCCAGTGGGCCTACCTGGTTAGTAAATGGATATTATTATTAGAAACTCGATCTCTGGAAAGTAATGCAAACTTAGCACTACTATCATCCCACACCTCTCAACATTTTTGCTCAAGAATTTTGGACAAAGAATAAAAAAAATGGTAGGGGGCAGACAAACCCCTTAAATCAGAGAACATATTTAAATATTACTTTATTTAACTTAGAAAGTTAAAAGAACAACAGGTTTTGCATCAGCTTGCATTTTTTGAACAATATGAACTATGAAACTTAAATAACTGGCATCAGTGGCTGACTACAATCCTCAAAGATTGATAGAAAATCAAAAATGTTACAATGGAAACAAGAGGCACAATAAAGATAATAATAACAAAGATAATCAGGAACAAAAGCAAAAGTAAACAAACATGATTACCACCAAAGTCACTGTACGTCACACCCTAAGACATAATACACATTATAAAGATGTTAAAGGAACATGGGAGACATTAATTGGTCACATCCTATGACATAATACACATTATAAAGATGTTAAAGGAACATGGGAGACATTAATGTGACACATCCTACTACATAATACACATTATAAAGATGTTAAAGGAACATGGGAGACATTAATGGGTCACATCCTACTACATAATACACATTATAAAGATGTTAAAGGAACATGGGAGACATTAGTGAGTCACATCCTACTACATAATACACATTATAAAGATGTTAAAGGAACATGGGTGACATTAATGGGTCACATCCTACTACATAATACACATTATAAAGATGTTAAAGGAACATGGGTGACATTAATGGGTCACATCCTACTACATAATACACATTATAAAGATGTTAAAGGAACATGGGAGACATTAGTGAGTCACATCCTACTACATAATACACATTATAAAGATATTAAAGGAACATGGGAGACATTAATGGGCCACATCCTACTACATAATACACATTATAAAGATGTTAAAGGAACATGGGAGACATTAATTGGTCACATCCTATGACATAATACACATTATAAAGATGTTAAAGGAACATGGGAGACATTAATGGGTCACATCCTATGACATAATACACATTATAACGATGTTGAAGGAACACGGGAGACATTAATGGGTCACATCCTACTACATAATACACATTATAAAGATGTTAAAGGAACATGGGAGACATTAATGGGTCACATCCTACTACATAATACACATTATAAAGATGTTAAAGGAACATGGGAGACATTAATGGGACATATACTACTACATAATTCATATTATAAAGATGTTAAAGGAACACGGGAGACATTAATGGGTCACATCCTACAACATAATACACATTATAAAGATGTTAAAGGAACATGGGAGACATCAATGGGTCACATCCTATGACATAATACACATTATAACGATGTTAAAGGAACATGGGAGACATTAATGGGTCACATCCTATGACATAATACACATTATAAAGATGTTAAAGGAACATGGGAGACATTAATGGGTCATAACCTACTAGATAATACACATTATAACGATGTTAAAGGAACATGGGAGACATTAATAGGGCACATCCTACTACATAATACACATTATAACAATGTTAAAGGAACATGGGAGACATTAATGGGTCATATCCTACTACATAATAAACATTATAAAGATGTTAAAGGAACATGGGAGACATAGATGGGTCACATCCTACTACATAATACACATTATAACGATGTTAAAGGAACATGGGAGACATTAATGGGTCACATCCTACTACATAATACACATTATAAAGATCCAAAATAAGAAGAGGATGATACTCCACAACAAATGAAGCAAAACCAGATGACTGAAAAGACAAGTCCTTTATTCGAATAAGTAAGCACTTTCACATTGCTTGGAACGCTTCATCAGACTTCAACAAACCATAAAATTTAAATCAACTTATATATAAGTAAAACACCAATGAAAAACACATTTGCAAGTCACATGTGAGTTACAAAAAAACATCATTTCCTTTCCATAAAAAATATATAAATATATCATAAAGATCTCATATTAATAAATGAATGGTAAAAATAAAATGTTAAAACATACTAAAACACATATTGCATAGTCAGACTTATGTTTAATGTTTCAAAGGTTTATCTAATAAAATGGTCTCAATGAAAATTTATCATTGAGACCATGACCTTTACTGCAGATAGCTTAATAATCCATTTGCCTCAGCTTTTTCTGTCTTATTGCCAATATTACCAAGTCTTTCAGTCTCTGTTAACTGTCCTATTACTAAAATCTAAAGGCATGTGTGGTGTCATTTTGTAGTACATGCTTGGCTAGGGCATTCCATTCATTCTCTCTATGTATAGCATACAAATGCTCTCGTATCCTTTCTCTTAAGGTTCTATTAGTCTTTCCTATATAGAAACAATAACATTTTATGCAGGATGCTAGATAAATCACATTTCTTGACTTACAATCAGCGTATTCATTAAACTCATATTTAACACCAGTATCTGGATGTATAAAGACATTAGATTTCATTATATATATACACTGGTTGCAAGAGCGACATGCAAATGTACCCTTTCTCTCAGAGGAGATCTTATTTTTAGGTACTCTCTCATAACAAAGCATACGTTTTAAAGATTTAGTATTCTTATAGCTAAAGGATGTTTTTTTTAGGCATAGAGGCTATTGCAATAGAGATATGCGTTCATTGGACACTTTTGAACGTACACATCTAGGACGTCCTTTTATTAAAAAACAAGGCAGCATAGATGAGAGACCTATAGTGAGGAATAATGATAAGAGGAGACTAGTGATACCCTTTACTAATAATAATACTTCTATTGTCAACATTATTAAGAGACATTGGAACATTTTACAGTTAGATGATGGTATAAAAGACTTAGTGGGTGAAAAACCATCCTTTAGCTATAAGAATACTAAATCTTTAAAACGTATGCTTTGTTATGAGAGAGTGCCTAAAAATAAGATCTCCTCTGAGAGAAAGGGTACATTTGCATGTCGCTCTTGCAACCAGTGTATATATATAATGAAATCTAATGTCTTTATACATCCAGATACTGGTGTTAAATATGAGTTTAATGAATACGCTGATTGTAAGTCAAGAAATGTGATTTATCTAGCATCCTGCATAAAATGTTATTGTTTCTATATAGGAAAGACTAATAGAACCTTAAGAGAAAGGATACGAGAGCATTTGTATGCTATACATAGAGAGAATGAATGGAATGCCCTAGCCAAGCATGTACTACAAAATGACACCACACATGCCTTTAGATTTTTAGTAATAGGACAGTTAACAGAGACTGAAAGACTTGGTAATATTGGCAATAAGACAGAAAAGCTGAGGCAAAATGGATTATTAAGCTATCTGAATAAAGGTTATGGTCTCAATGATAAATTTTCATTGAGACCATTTTTATTAGATAAACCTTTGAAACATTAAACATAAGTCTGACTATGCAATATGTGTTTTAGTATGTTTTAACATTTTATTTTTACCATTCATTTATTAATATGAGATCTTTATGATATATTTATATATTTTTTATGGAAAGGAAATGATGTTTTTTTGTAACTCACATGTGACTTGCAAATGTGTTTTTCATTGGTGTTTTACTTATATATAAGTTGATTTAAATTTTATGGTTTATTGAAGTCTGATGAAGCGTTCCAAGCAACGTGAAAGCGCTTACTTATTCGAATAAAGGACTTGTCTTTTCATTCATCTGGTTTTGCTTCGTTTGTTGTGGAGTATCATCCTCTTCTTATTTTGGATTTGTGCTTTTTTTGGGAGGTGATACCTTACCCTGACAGTGTTCTTTTCTTGTTGCACATTATAAAGATGTTAAAGGAACATGGGAGACATTAATGGGTCACATCGTACTACATAATACATATTATAACGATGTTAAAGGAACATGGGAGACATTAGTGAGTCACATCCTATTACATAATACACATTATAAAGATGTTAAAGGAACATGGGAGACATTAATGGGTCACATCCTACTACATAATAAACATTATAAAGATGTTAAAGGAACATGGGAGACATAGATGGGTCACATCCTACTACATAATACACAATATAAAGATGTTAAAGGAACATGGGAGACATTAATGGGTCACATCCTACTACATAATACACATTATAACGATGTTAAAGGAACATGGGAGACATTAATTAGTCACATCCTACTACATAATACACATTATAAAGATGTTAAAGGAACATGGGAGACATTAATGGGTCACAACCTACTACATAATACACATTATAACGATGTTAAAAGAACATGGGAGACATTAATTCATCACATCCTACTACATAAAACACATTATAAAGATGTTAAAGGAACATGGGAGACATTAATGGGTCACATCCTATTACATAATTCACATCATAAAGATATTAAAGGAACACGGGAGACATAGATGGGTCACATCCTACTACATAATACACATTATAACGATGTTAAAGGAACATGGGAGACATTAATTAGTCACAACCTACTACATAAAACACATTATAAAGATGTTAAAGGACCATGGGAGACATTAGTTAGTCACATCCTACTACATAATACACATTATAAAGATGTTAAAGGAACATGGGAGACATTAATGGGTCACAACCTACTACATAAAACACATTATAAAGATGTTAAAGGAACATGGGAGACATTAACGGGTCACATCCTATTACATAATTCACATCATAAAGATGTTAAAGGAACATGGGAGACATTAATGGGTCACATCCTACTACATAATACACAATATAACGATGTTAAAGGAACATGGGAGACATTAATTAGTCACATCCTACTACATAATACACATTATAAAGATGTTAAAGGAACATGGGAGACATTAATGGGTCACAACCTACTACATAATACACATTATAACGATGTTAAAGGAACATGGGAGACATTAATTAGTCACATCCTACTACATAAAACACATTATAAAGATGTTAAAGGAACATGGGAGACATTAATGGGTCACATCCTATTACATAATTCACATCATAAAGATGTTAAAGGAACACGGGAGACATAGATGGGTCACATCCTACTACATAATACACATTATAACGATGTTAAAGGAACATGGGAGACATTAATTAGTCACAACCTACTACATAAAACACATTATAAAGATGTTAAAGGAACATGGAAGACATTAATGGGTCACATCCTACTACATAATACACATTATAACGATGTTAAAGGAACATGGGAGACATTAATTAGTCACATCCTACTACATAATACACATTATAAAGATGTTACAGGAACATGGGAGACATTAATGGGTCACAACCTACTACATAAAACACATTATAAAGATGTTAAAGGAACATGGGAGACATTAATGGGTCACATCCTATTACATAATTCACATTATAAAAATGTTAAAGGAACATGGGAGACATTAATGGGTCACATCTTACTACATAATACACATTATAAAGATGTTAAAGGAACATGGGAGACATTAGTGAGTCACATCATACTACATAATACACATTATAAAGATGTTAAAGGAACATGGGAGACATTAGTGAGTCACATCATACTACATAATACACATTATAAAGATGTTAAAGGAACATGGGAGACATAGATGGGTCACATCCTACTACATAATACACATTATAAAAATGTTAAAGGAACATGGGAGACATTAATGGGTCACATCTTACTACATAATACACATTATAAAGATGTTAAAGGAACATGGGAGACATTAGTGAGTCACATCATACTACATAATACACATTATAAAGATGTTAAAGGAACATGGGAGACATAGATGGGTCACATCCTACTACATAATACACATTATAAAGATGTTAAAGGAACATGGGAGACATTAATGGGTCACATCTTACTACATAATACACATTATTAAGATGTTAAAGGAACATGGGAGACATTAATGGGTCACATCCTACTACATAATACACATTATAAAGATGTTAAAGGAACACGGGAGGCATTAATGGGTCACAACCTACTACATAATACACATTATAAAGATGTTAAAGGAACAAGGGAGACATTAATGGGTCACATCCTACGACATAATACACATTATAAAGATGTTAAAGGAACATGGGAGACATTAATGAGACACATCCTACTACATAATACACATTATAACGATGTTAAAGGAACATGGGAGACATTAATTAGTCACATCCTACTACATAATACACATTATAAAGATGTTAAAGGAACATGGGAGACATTAATGGGTCACAACCTACTACATAAAACACATTATAAAGATGTTAAAGGAACATGGGAGACATTAATGGGTCACATCCTATTACATAATTCACATCATAAAGATGTTAAAGGAACATGGGAGACATTAATGGGTCACATCCTACTACATAATACACATTATAAAGATGTTACAGCAACATGGGAGACATTAATGGGTCACATTCTACTACATAATACACATTATAAAGATGTTAAAGGAACATGGGAGACATTAATGGGTCACAACCTACTACATAATACACATTATAAAGATATTAAAGGAACATGGGAGACATTAATGGGTCACAACCTACTACATAATACACATTATAACGATGTTAAAGGAACATGGGAGACATTAATTAGTCACATCCTACTACATAATACACATTATAAAGATGTTAAAGGAACATGGGAGACATTAATGGGTCACAACCTACTACATAATACACATTATAACGATGTTAAAAGAACATGGGAGACATTAATTCATCACATCCTACTACATAAAACACATTATAAAGATGTTAAAGGAACATGGGAGACATTAATGGGTCACATCCTATTACATAATTCACATCATAAAGATATTAAAGGAACACGGGAGACATAGATGGGTCACATCCTACTACATAATACACATTATAACCATGTTAAAGGAACATGAGAGACATTAATTAGTCACAACCTACTACATAAAACACATTATAAAGATGTTAAAGGACCATGGGAGACATTAGTTAGTCACATCCTACTACATAATACACATTATAAAGATGTTAAAGGAACATGGGAGACATTAATGGGTCACAACCTACTACATAAAACACATTATAAAGATGTTAAAGGAACATGGGAGACATTAACGGGTCACATCCTATTACATAATTCACATCATAAAGATGTTAAAGGAACATGGGAGACATTAATGGGTCACATCCTACTACATAATACACAATATAACGATGTTAAAGGAACATGGGAGACATTAATTAGTCACATCCTACTACATAATACACATTATAAAGATGTTAAAGGAACATGGGAGACATTAATGGGTCACAACCTACTACATAATACACATTATAACGATGTTAAAGGAACATGGGAGACATTAATTAGTCACATCCTACTACATAAAACACATTATAAAGATGTTAAAGGACCATGGGAGACATTAGTTAGTCACATCCTACTACATAATACACATTATAAAGATGTTAAAGGAACATGGGAGACATTAATGGGTCACAACCTACTACATAAAACACATTATAAAGATGTTAAAGGAACATGGGAGACATTAACGGGTCACATCCTATTACATAATTCACATCATAAAGATGTTAAAGGAACATGGGAGACATTAATGGGTCACATCCTACTACATAATACACAATATAACGATGTTAAAGGAACATGGGAGACATTAATTAGTCACATCCTACTACATAATACACATTATAAAGATGTTAAAGGAACATGGGAGACATTAATGGGTCACAACCTACTACATAATACACATTATAACGATGTTAAAGGAACATGGGAGACATTAATTAGTCACATCCTACTACATAAAACACATTATAAAGATGTTAAACGAACATGGGAGACATTAATGGGTCACATCCTATTACATAATTCACATCATAAAGATGTTAAAGGAACACGGGAGACATAGATGGGTCACATCCTACTACATAATACACATTATAACGATGTTAAAGGAACATGGGAGACATTAATTAGTCACAACCTACTACATAAAACACATTATAAAGATGTTAAAGGAACATGGAAGACATTAATGGGTCACATCCTACTACATAATACACATTATAACGATGTTAAAGGAACATGGGAGACATTAATTAGTCACATCCTACTACATAATACACATTATAAAGATGTTACAGGAACATGGGAGACATTAATGGGTCACAACCTACTACATAAAACACATTATAAAGATGTTAAAGGAACATGGGAGACATTAATGGGTCACATCCTATTACATAATTCACATTATAAAAATGTTAAAGGAACATGGGAGACATTAATGAGTCACATCTTACTACATAATACACATTATAAAGATGTTAAAGGAACATGGGAGACATTAGTGAGTCACATCATACTACATAATACACATTATAAAGATGTTAAAGGAACATGGGAGACATTAGTGAGTCACATCATACTACATAATACACATTATAAAGATGTTAAAGGAACATGGGAGACATAGATGGGTCACATCCTACTACATAATACACATTATAAAAATGTTAAAGGAACATGGGAGACATTAATGGGTCACATCTTACTACATAATACACATTATAAAGATGTTAAAGGAACATGGGAGACATTAGTGAGTCACATCATACTACATAATACACATTATAAAGATGTTAAAGGAACATGGGAGACATAGATGGGTCACATCCTACTACATAATACACATTATAAAGATGTTAAAGGAACATGGGAGACATTAATGGGTCACATCTTACTACATAATACACATTATTAAGATGTTAAAGGAACATGGGAGACATTAATGGGTCACATCCTACTACATAATACACATTATAAAGATGTTAAAGGAACACGGAGGCATTAATGGGTCACAACCTACTACATAATACACATTATAAAGATGTTAAAGGAACAAGGAGACATTAATGGGTCACATCCTACGACATAATACACATTATAAAGATGTTAAAGGAACATGGGAGACATTAATGAGACACATCCTACTACATAATACACATTATAACGATGTTAAAGGAACATGGGAGACATTAATTAGTCACATCCTACTACATAATACACATTATAAAGATGTTAAAGGAACATGGGAGACATTAATGGGTCACAACCTACTACATAAAACATATTATAAAGATGTTAAAGGAACATGGGAGACATTAATGGGTCACATCCTATTACATAATTCACATCATAAAGATGTTAAAGGAACATGGGAGACATTAATGGGTCACATCCTACTACATAATACACATTATAAAGATGTTACAGCAACATGGGAGACATTAATGGGTCACATTCTACTACATAATACACATTATAAAGATGTTAAAGGAACATGGGAGACATTAATGGGTCACAACCTACTACATAATACACATTATAAAGATATTAAAGGAACATGGGAGACATTAATGGGTCACAACCTACTACATAATACACATTATAACGATGTTAAAGGAACATGGGAGACATTAATGGGTCACATCTTACTACATAATACACATTATAAAGATGTTAAAGGAACATGGGAGACATTAATGGGTCACATCCTACTACATAATACAGATTATAAAGATGTTAAAGAAACATGGGAGACATTAATGGGTTACAACCTACTACATAAAACACATTATAAAGATGTTAAAGGAACATGGGAGACATTAATGGGTCACAACCTACTACATAATACACATTATAAAGATGTTAAAGGAACACGGGAGACATTAATGGGTCACAACCTACTACATAAAACACATTATAAAGATATTAAAGGAACATGGGAGACATTAATGTGTCACATCCTACTACATAATACATATTATAAAGATGTTAAAGGAACACGGGAGGCATTAATGGGTCACAACCTACTACATAATACAGATTATAAAGATGTTAAAGGAACATGGGAGACATTAATGAGACACATCCTACTACATAATACACATTCTAAAGATGTTAAAGGAACATGGGAGAACATTAATGGGTCTAAGGTGTTTGCCTTACAAACACAAGGTGCAGGGATTGAGTCTTACAAGGGATAACTGGCTAGGCTTAAAATGGCTCGCAGGGGCAGTTAGCCTAGTACTAAACTAAGAACCTATGAACCTATGAACATCCTACTACATAATACACATTATAAAGATGTTAAAGGAACATGGGAAACATAGATGAGTCACATCCTGCTACATAATACACATTATAAAGATGTTAAAGGAACATGGGAAACATAGATGAGTCACATCCTGCTACATAATACACATTATAAAGAAGTTAAAGGAACATGGGAGACATTAATGGGTCACATCTTACTACATAATACACATTATAAATATGTTAAAGGAACATGGGAGACATTAATGGGTCACATCTTACTACATAAAACACATTATAAAGATGTTAAAGGAACATGGGAGACATTAATGGGTCACAACCTACTACATAATACACATTATAAGGATGTTAAAGGAACATGGGAGACATTAATGAGACACATCCTACTACATAATACACATTCTAAAGATGTTAAAGGAACATGGGAGACAGTAATGGGTCACATCCTGCTACATAATACACATTATAAAGATGTTAAAGGAACATGGGAGACATTAATGGGTCACATCTTACTACATAATACACATTATAAAGATTTATTTATTTATTTATTTTACATTTGTTGACCGGGCTAGTCTAACTGGATATATTTCCATTTTCAGCAGAGGCCCGGGGAGAAAAGCTCCACATTTAAACAAAAGGAAATACATTTTAAGCACAAATATCATAATACACATTATTACCTATTTCTAAAACAAGAATAGTAAGAGTAAGAGCAGGGCAAGAGAAATGAAAGAAAGTTGTCAAAAGAAAGAAGAGGAAGTTGACTTTCTAGGGAATAAGTAACATCAAGATGAACATACTAACATGTTTTAATACCAAGAAGAGAGATTAAAGATCAAGGAGAGAGAAGCAGCGAAAAATGAGAGAGCAAAAATAAAGAGACAAATAGTTGTTTGAAAGAGATTTGTAGCCAAAAGGAGGAAAGATGAAGAGGAGGAGTTTAAAGAGGTAGAGATAGAAAGATAAAGAGAGGAAGCAGGATGGAGAGAAAAGTAGGGAGAGAAAGATGGATTAGATGGAGCAAATTACTTTAGTCAGGTTTAGAGCAGGGGCACATCCAGTGGCTTTTAAGGTAAATTCTGAGTTTTTGTTTAAACAGAACAGGAGATGCAATGGAAGTAAGTTCAGTAGGCAGTTGATTCCAGTGTTTTCCAATAGTATTAGAGAAAAGGTGTTAAAGGAACATGGGAGACATTAGTGAGTCACATCATACTACATAATACACATTATAAAGATGTTAAAGGAACATGGGAGACATGGATGGGTCACATCCTACTACATAATACACATTATAACGATGTTAAAGGAACATGGGAGACATTAATGGGTCACATCCTACTACATAATACACATTATAAAGATGTTAAAGGAACATGGGAGACATTAATGGGTCACATCTTACTACATAATACATATTATAAAGATGTTAAAGGAACATGGGAGACATTAATGGGTCACATCCTACTACATAATACACATTATAAAGATGTTAAAGGAACATGGGAGACATTAATGGGTCACATCCTACTACATAATACACATTATAAAGATGTTAAAGGAACATGGGAGACATTAATGGGTCACATCCTACTACATAATACACATTATTAAGATGTTAAAGGAACATGGGAGACATTAATGGGTCACATCCTACTACATAATACACATTATAAAGATGTTAAAGGAACACATCCTACTACATAATACACATTATAAAGATGTTAAAGGAACATGGGAGACATTAATGGGTCACATCTTACTACATAATACACATTATTAAGATGTTAAAGGAACATGGGAGACATTAATGGGTCACATCCTACTACATAATACACATTATAACGTTGTTAAAGGAACACGGGAGGCATTAATGGGTCACAACCTACTACATAATACACATTATAAAGATGTTAAAGGAACATGGGAGACATTAATGGGTCACATCGTACTACATAATACACATTATAAAGTTGTTAAAGGAACACGGGAGGCACTAATGTGTCACAACCAACTACATAATACACATTATAAAGATGTTAAAGGAACAAGGGAGACATTAATGGGTCACATCCTACAACATAATACACATTATAAAGATGTTAAAGGAACATGGGAGACATTAATGAGACACATCCTACTACATAAAACACATTCTGAAGATGTTAAAGGAACATGGGAGACATTAATGGGTCACATCCTACTACATAATACACATTATAAAGATGTTAAAGGAACATGGGAGACATTAATGGGTCACATCTTACTACATAATACACATTATTAAGATGTTAAAGGAACATGGGAGACATTAATGGGTCACATCCTACTACATAATACACATTATAAAGTTGTTAAAGGAACACGGGAGGCATTAATGGGTCACAACCTACTACATAATACACATTATAAAGATGTTAAAGGAACATGGGAGACATTAATGGGTCACATCCTACTACATAATACACATTATAAAGTTGTTAAAGGAACACGGGAGGCATTAATGGGTCACAACCTACTACATAATACACATTATAAAGATGTTAAAGGAACAAGGGAGATATTAATGGGTCACATCCTACAACATAATACACATTATAAAGATGTTAAAGGAACATGGGAGATATTAATGAGACACATCCTACTACATAAAACACATTCTGAAGATGTTAAAGGAACATGGGAGAACATTAATGGGTCTAAGGTGTTTGCCTTACAAACACAAGGTGCAGGGTTTGAGTCTTACAAGGGATAACTGGCTAGGCTTAAAATGGCTCGCAGGGGCAGTTAGCCTAGTACTAAACTATGAACCTATGAACCTATGAACATCCTACCACATAATACACATTATAAAGATGTTAAAGGAACATGTGAGACATTAATGGGTCACATCTTACTACATAATACACATTATAAATATGTTAAAGGAACATGGCAGACATTAATGGGTCACATCTTACTACATAATACACATTATAAAGATGTTAAAGGAACATGGGAGACATAGATGGGTCACATCCTACTACATAATACACATTATAAAGATGTTAAAGGAACATGGGAGACATTAATGGGTCACATCCTACTACATAATACACATTATAAAGATGTTAAAGGAACATGGGAGACATTAATGGATCACATCCTACTACATAATACACATTATAAAGATGTTAAAGGAACATGGGTGACATTAATGGGTCACATCCTGCTACATAAAACACATTATAACGATGTTAAAGGAACATGGGAGACATTAATGGGTCACATCGTACTACATAATACACATTATAACGATGTTAAAGGAACATGGGAGACATTAATGGGTCACATCGTACTACATAATACACATTATAACGATGTTAAAGGAACATGGGAGACATTAATGGGTCACATCCTACGACATAATACACATTATAAAGATGTTAAAGGAACATGGGAGACATTAATGGGTCACAACCTACTACATAATACACATTATAACGATGTTAAAGGAACATGGGAGACATTAATGAGACACATCCTGCTACATAATACACATTATAAAGATGTTAAATGAACATGGGAGACATAGATGGGTCACATCCTACTACATAATACACATTATAAAAATGTTAAAGGAACATGGGAGACATTAATGGGTCACATCCTACTACATAATACACATTATAAAGATGTTAAAGGAACATGGGAGACATTAGTGAATCACATCATACTACATAATACACATTATAAAGATGTTAAAAGAACATGGGAGACATAGATGGGTCACATCCTACTACATAATACACATTATAATGATGTTAAAGGAACATGGGAGACATTAATGGGTCACATACTACTACATAATACACATTCTAAAGATGTTAAAGCAACATGGGAGACATTAATGGGTCACATCCTACTACATAATACACATTATAAAGATGTTAAAGGAACATGGGAGACATTAATGGGTCACATCTTACTACATAATACACATTATAAAGATGTTAAAGGAACATGGGAGACATAGATGGGTCACTTCCTACTACATAATACACATTATAAAGATGTTAAAGGAACATGGGAGACATAGACGGGTCACATCCTACTACATAAAACACATTATAAAGATGTTAAAGGAACATGGGAGACATTAATCGGTCACATCTTACCACATAATACACATTATAAAGATGTTAAAGGAACACGGGAGACATTAATGGGTCATATCTTAATACATAATACACATTATAAAGATGTTAAAGGAACATGGGAGACATTAATGAGACACATCCTACTACATAATACACATTATAAAGATGTTAAAGGAACATGGGTGACATTAATGGGACATATACTACTACATAATACACATTATAAACATGTTAAAGGAACATGGGAGACATTAATGAGACACATCCTACTACATAATACACATTATAAAAATGTTAAAGTAGCATGGGAGACATAGAAGGGTCATATACTACTAAATAATACACATTATAACGATGTTAAAGGAACATGGGAGACATTAATGAGACACATCCTACTACATAATACACATTATAAAGATGTTAAAGGAACATGGGAGACATTAATGGGTCACATCCTACTACATAATACACATTATAAAGCTGTTAAAGGAACATGGGAGACATAGATGGGTGATATCCTACTACATAGTACACATTATAAAGATGTTAAAGGAACATGGGAGACATTAATGGGTCATATCCTACTACATTATACACATTATAAAGATGTTAAAGGAACATGGGAGACATTTATGAGACACACCCTACTACATAATACACATTATAAAGATGTTAAAGGAACATGGGAGACATAGATGGGTCAAATCCTACGACATAATACACATTATAAAGATGTTAAAGGAACATGGGAGACATTAGTGAGTCACATCATACTAAATAATACACATTATAAAGATGTTAAAGGAACATGGGAGACATAGATGGGTCACATCCTACTACATAATACACATTATAACGATGTTAAAGGAACATGGGAGACATTAATGGGTCACATCCTACTACATAATACAGATTATAAAGATGTTAAAGGAACATGGGCGACATAGATGGGTCACATCCTACTACATAATACACATTATAACGATGTTAAAGGAACATGGGAGACATTAATGGGTCACAACCTACTACATAATACACATTATAAAGATGTTAAAGGAACATGGGAGACATAGATGGGTCACATCCTACTACATAATACACATTATAACGATGTTAAAGGAACATGGGAGGATTAATGTGACACATCCTACTACATAATACAAATTATAAAGATGTTAAAGGAACACAGGAGACATTAATGAGACACATCCTACTACATAATACACATTATAAAGATGTTAAAGGAACATGGGAGACATTAATGGGTCACATCCTGCTACATAATACACATTATAAAGCTGTTAAGGGAACATGGGAGACATAGATGGGTGATATCCTACTACACAGTACACATTATAAATATGTTAAAGGAACATGGGAGACATTAATGAGACACATCCTACTACATAATACACATTATAAAGATGTTAAAGGAAGATGGTAGACATTAATGGGTCAATCCTATGACATAATACACATTATAAAGATGTTAAAGGAACATGGGAAACATTAATGGGTCACAACCTACTACATAATACACATTATAAAGATGTTAAAGGAACATGGGAGACATGAATGGGTCACAACCTACTACATAATACACATTATAAAGATGTTAAAGGAACATGGGAGACATAGATGGGTCATATCCTACTACATAATACACATTATAATGATGTTAAAGAAACATGGGAGACATAGATGGGTCATATCCTATTATATAATACACATTATAAAGATGTTAAAGGAACATGGGTGTCATTAATGGGTCACATCCTGCTACATAATACACATTATAAAGCTGTTAAAGGAACATGGGAGACATAGATGGGTGATATCCTACTACATAATACACATTATAAAGATGTTAAAGGAACATGGGAGACATTAATGGGTCATATCCTACTACATAATACATATTAGAAAGATGTTAAAGGAACATGGGAGACATAGATGGGTCACATCCTACTACATAATACACATTATAAAGATGTTAAAGGAACACATCCTACTACATAATACACATTATAAAGATGTTAAAGGAACATGGGAGACATTAATGGGTCACATCCTATGACATAATACACATTATAAAGATGTTAAAGGAACATGGGAGACATAGATGGGTCACATCCGACTACATAATACACATTATAAAGATGTTAAAGGAACACATCCTACTACATAGTGCACATTATAAATATGTTAAAGGAACATGGGAGACATTAATGGGTCATATACTACTACATAATACACCTTATAAAGATGTTAAAGGAACATGGGAGACATTAATGGGTCACATCCTACTACATAATACACATTATAAAGATGTTAAAGGAACATGGGAGTCATTAATGGGTCACATCTTACTACATAATACAAATTATAAAGATGTTAAAGGAACATGGGTGACATTAATGGGACATATACTACTACATAATACACATTATAAACATGTTAAAGGAACATGGGAGACATTAGTGAGTCACATCCTACTACATAATACACATTATAACGATGTTAAAGGAGCATGGGAGACATAGAAGGGTCATATACTACTAAATAATACACATTATAACGATGTTAAAGGAACATGGGAGACATTAATGAGACACATCCTAGTACATAATACACATTATAAAGATGTTAAAGGGACATGGGAGACATTAATGGGTCACATCCTACTACATAATACACATTATAAAGCTGTTAAAGGAACATGGCAGACATAGATGGGAGATATCCTACTACATAGTACACATTATAAAGATGTTAAAGGAACATGGGAGACATTAATGTGTCATATCCTACTACATTATACACATTATAAAGATGTTAAAGGAACATGGGAGACATTAATGAGACACATCCTACTACATAATACACATTATAAAGATGTTAAAGGAACATGGGAGACATAGATGGGTCAAATCCTACGACATAATACACATTATAAAGATGTTAAAGGAACATGGGAGACATTAGTGAGTCACATCATACTACATAATACACATTATAAAGATGTTAAAGGAACATGGGAGACATAGATGGGTCACATCCTACTACATAATACACATTATAATGATGTTAAAGGAACATGGGAGACATTAATGGGTCACATCCTACTACATAATACACATTATAAAGATGTTAAAGGAACATGGGAGACATAGATGGGTCACATCCTACTACATAATACACATTATAACGATGTTAAAGGAACATGGGAGACATTAATGGGTCACAACCTACTACATAATACACATCATAAAAATGTTAAAGGAACATAGGAGACATTAATGGGTCACATCCTTCTACATAATACAAATTATAAAGATGTTAAAGGAACATGGGAGACATTAGTGAGTCACATCATACTACATAATACACATTATAAAGATGTTAAAGGAACATGGGAGACATAGATGGGTCACATCCTACTACATAATACACATTATAACGATGTTAAAGGAACATGGGAGACATTAATGGGACATATACTACTACATAATACACATTATAAAGATGTTAAAGGAACATGGGAGACATAGACGGGTCACATCGTACTACATAATACACATTATAAAGATGTTAAAGGAACATGGGAGACATTAATGAGACACATCCTACTACATAATACACATTATAAAGATGTTAAAGGAACATGGGTGACATTAATGGGACATATACTACTACATAATACACATTATAAAGATGTTAAAGGAACATGGGAGACATTAGTGAGTCACATCCTACTACATAATACACATTATAAAGATGTTAAAGGAACATGGGTGACATTAATGGGACATATACTACTACATAATACACATTATAAACATGTTAAAGGAACATGGGAGACATTAGTTAGTCACATCCTACTACATAATACACATTATAACGATGTTAAAGGAACATGGGAGACATTAATGAGACACATCCTGCCACATAATACACATTATAAAGATGTTAAAAGAACATGGGTGACATTAATGGGACATATACTACTACATAATACACATTATAAACATGTTAAAGGAACATGGGAGACATTAGTGAGTCACATCCTACTACATAATACACATTATAACGATGTTAAAGGAACATGGGAGACATTAATGGGTCACATCCTACTACATAATACACATTATAAAGATGTTAAAGGAACATGGGAGACATTAATGGGTCACATCCTGCTACATAATACACATTATAAAGCTGTTAAAGGAACATGGGAGACATAGATGGGTGATATCCTACTACACAGTACACATTATAAAGATGTTAAAGGAACATGGGAGACAATAATGAGACACATCCTACTACATAATACACATTATAACGATGTTAAAGGAATATGGGAGACATGAATGGGTCACAACCTACTACATAATACACATTATAAAGATGTTAAAGGAACATGGGAGACATTAATGGGTCATATCCTACTACATAATACATATTATAAAGATGTTAAAGGAACATGGGAAACATTAATGGGTCACATCCTATGACATAATACACATTATAAAGATGTTAAAGGAACATGGGAGACATAGATGGGTCACATCCTACTACATAATACACATTATAAAGATGTTAAAGGAACACATCCTACTACACAATACACATTATAAATATGTTAAAGGAACATGGGAGACATTAATGGGTCACATCCTATGACATAATACACATTATAAAGATGTTAAAGGAACATGGGAGACATAGATGGGTCACATCCTACTACATAATACACATTATAAAGATGTTAATTGAACACATCCTACTACATAATACACATTATAAAGATGCTAAACGCACATGGGAGACATTAATGAGACACATCCTACTACATAGTGCACATTATAAATATGTTAAAGGAACATGGGAGACATTAATGGGTCATATACTACTACATAATACACATTATAAAGATGTTAAAGGAACATGGGAGACATTAATGGGTCACATCCTACTACATAATACACATTATAAAGATGTTAAAGGAACATGGGAGACATTAATGGGCCATATACTTCTACATAATACACATTATAAAGATGTTAAGGGAACATGGGAGACATTAATGGTTCACATCTTACTACATAATCCACATTATAAAGATGTTAAAGGAACATGGGAGACATTAGTTTGTCACATGCTACTACATAATACACATTATAAAGATGTTAAAGGAACATGGGAGACATTAGTGAGTCACATCCAACTACATAATACACATTATAAAGATGCTAAAGGAACACGGGAGACATACTTGGGTCATATCCTACTACATAATACACATTATAAAGATGTTAAAGGAACATGGGAGACATTAATGGGTCATATCCTACTACATAATAAACATTATAAAGATGTTAAAGGAAAACGGGAGGCATTATTGGGTCACACCCTACCGGGAATCATCTCTGTGTCACTGCTGGACAGAGGCACAACAAACTAATGGGCACAATATTTTTTAACATAAAGGGTGGCGTAAGCCACAAAAGTTTGGGCTAGGCTTGTGAATGCCTTGGGGCAGATAGCCTAGTATAAACCTATGAACCTATGAACCTATAAAGGGTCACATCCTACTATATAATACACATTATAAACATGTTAAAGGAACATGGCGGACATGGATGGGTCATATCCTACTACATAATACACATTATAAAGATGTTAAAGGAACATGGGAGACATTAGTGAGTCACATCCTACTACATAATACACATTATAAAGATGTTAAAGGAACATGGGAGACATCGATGGGTCATGTCCTACTACATAATACACATTATAAAGATGTTAAAGGAACATGGGAGACATATATGGGTCATATACTACTACATAATACACATTATAAAGATGTTAAAGGAACATGGGAGTCATTAATGGGTCACATCTTACTACATAATCCACATTATAAAGATGTTAAAGGAACATGGCAGACATTACTGGGTCACATCCTACTACATAATACACATTATAAAGATGTTAAAGGAACATGGGAGACATAGATGGGTCATATCCTACTACATAATACACAGTATAAAGATGTTAAAGGAACATGGGAGACATAGATGGGTCATATCCTACTACATAATACACATTATAAAGATGTTAAAGGAACATGGGAGACATATATGGGTCATATACTACTACATAATACTCATTATAAAGATGTTAAAGGAACATGGGAGTCATTAATGGGTCACATCTTACTACATAATCCACATTATAAAGATGTTAAAGGAACATGGGAGACATTACTGGGTCACATCCTACTACATAATACACATTATAAAGATGTTAAAGGAACATGGGAGACATAGATGGGTCATATCCCACTATATAATACACATTATAAAGATGTTAAAGGAACATGGGAGACATAGATGGGTCATATCCACCTACATAATACTCATTATAAATATGTTAAAGGAAAATGGGAGACATTAGTGAGTCACATCCAACTACATAATACACATTATAAAGATGCTAAAGGAACACAGGAGACATTCTTGGGTCACATCCTACTACATAATATACATTATAAAGATGTTAAAGGAACATGGGAGATATTAATGGGTCATATCCTCCTACATAATACACATTATAAAGATGTTAAAGAAACATGGGAGACATTAAAGGGTCACATCCTGCTATATAATACACATTATAAAGATGTTAAAGGAACATGGGGGACATGGATGGGTCATATCCTACTACATAATACACATTATAAAGATGTTAAATGAACATGGGAGACATTAGGGTCATATCCTACTACATGAAGATGTTAGAGGAACATGGGAGTCATTAATGGGTCACATCCTACTACATAATACACATTATAAAGATGTTAAAGGAACATGAGAGACATGGATGGGTCATATCCAATTACATAATACACACTATAAAGATGTTAAAGGAACATGGAAGACATTAATGGGACATATACTACTACTTAATACACATTACAAAGATGTTAAAGGAACATGGGAGACATAGATGGGTCATATCCTTCTACATAATACACATTATAACTATGTTAAAGGAACATGGGAGACATAGATGGGTCATATCCTACTACTTAATGAAGATTATAAAGATGTTAAATGAACACGGGAGACATTAATGGGTCATATCCTACTACATAATACGCATTATAAAGATGTTAAAGGAACATGGCAGAAATTAATGGGTCACATCCTACTACATAATACACATTATAAAGATGTTAAAGGAACATGGGAGACATTAATGGGTTACATCCTACTACATAATACACATTATAAAGATGTTAAAGGAACATGGGAGACAATAATCGGTCACATCCTACTACATAATACACATTATAAAGATGTTAAAGGAACATGGGAGACATAGATGGGTCATATACTACTACATAATATACATTATAACGATGTTAAAGGAACATGGGAGACACTAAGGCGTCACATCCTATGACATAATACACATTAAAAAGATGTTAAAGGAACATGGGAGACATTAATGGGTCACATTCTATGACATAATACACATTATAAAGATGTTAAAGGAACATGGGAGACATTAATGGCTCACAACCTACTACATAATACACATTAAAAAGATGTTAAAGCAACATGGGAGACATTAATTTGTCACATCCTACTACATAATGTGTTGTTGTCTTTAGGCGTTTCCTGGTTAGGGGTCAGCATAGCAGAACTCCGGTCTGCTAATGATTGGCAGTAGATTTTGAAGAACGCCGAGGTTCCAGCTTAACGTTCAACCTTCAACGAAGGCACACCCATTTACGCATGTCTTTCGAACGCCCACCCAACCGTGGGAGGACATGCAGACTCTACACAGAAGGCACTCCATGCACTCCAGCAGAGAATTAAACAGGAAAACCTCTTGCTGTGAGGTAACAATGCTGCCGCTGCACAACCGCAGCAGTCCTAACTTCCTACTACATAATACACATTATAAAGATGTTAAAGGAACATGGGAGATATTAATGGATCACATCTTACGACATAATACACAATATAAAGATGTTAAAGGAGCATGGGGGAAATGGATGGGTCATATCCTACTATATAATACACATTATAAAGATGTTAAAGGAACATGGAGGAAATGGATGGGTCATATCTTACTATATAATACACATTATAAAGATGTTAAAGGAACATGGGAGACATTAATGGGTCATATACTACTACATAATACACATTATAAAGATGTTAAAGGAACATGGGAGACATAGATGGGTCATATCTTACTACATAATACACATTATAAAGATGTTAAAGGAACATGGGAGACATTAGTGAGTCACATCCTACTACATAATATACATTATAAAGATGTTAAAGGAAGACGGGAGACATTATTGGGTCACACCCTACTACATAATACACATTATCAAGATGTTAAAGGAACATGGGAAACATTAATGGCTCATATCCTACTACATAATACACATTATAAAGATGTTAAAGGAACACATCCTACTACATAATACACATTATAAAGATGTTAAAGGAACATGGGAGACATTAATGGGTCATATCCTACTACACAATACACATTATAAAGATGTTAAAGGAACATGGCAGACATTAATGTGTCCCATCCTACTAATTAATACACATTATAAAGATGTTAAAGGAACATGGGAGACATTAATGGGACATATACTACTACATAATACACATTATAAAGATGTTAAATGAACATGGGAGACATAGATGGGTCATATCCTACTACATAATACACATTATAAAGATGTTAAAGGAACATTGGAGACATTAATGGGTCACATCCTATGACATAATACACATTATAAAGATGTTAAAGGAACATGGGAGACATTAATGGGTCACATCCTACTACATAATACACATTATAAAGATGTCAAAGGAACATGGGAGACATAGATGGGTCACATTCTACTACATAATACACATTATAAAGATGTTAAAGGAACATGGGAGACATTAATGGGTCACATCCTACTACATAATACAGATTATAAGGATGTTAAAGGAACATGGGTGACATAGATGGGTCATATACTACTACATAATACAAATTATGCCGATGTTAAACGAACATGGGAGACATTAATGGGTCATATCCTACTACATAATACAAATTATAAAGATGTTAAAGGAACACGGGAGACATTCATGGGTCATATCCTACTACATAATACACATTATAAAGATGTTAAAGGAACATGGGAGACATTAATGGGTCACATCCTACTATGTAATACAAATTATAAAGATGATAAAGGAACATGGGAGACATTAATGTGTCACATCCTACTACGTAATACAAATTATAAAGATGATAAAGGAACATGGGAGAAATTAATGGGTCACATCCTACTACATAATACACATTATAAAGATGTTACCGGAACATGGGAGACATTAATGGGTCACATCCTACTACATAATACACATTATAAAGATGTTAAAGGAACATGGGAGACATTAGTGAGTCACATCCTACTACATAATACACATTATAAAGATGTTAAATGAACATGGGAGACATTAATGGGTCATATCCTACTACATAATACACATTATAAAGATGTTAAAGGAACATGGGAGACATTAATGGGTCATATCCAACTACATAATACAAATTATAAAGATGTTAAAGGAACATGGACGACATAGATGGGTCATATCCTATAACATAATACACATTATAAAGATGTTAATGGAACTTGGGAGACATTAGTGAGTCACATCCAACTACATAATACACATTATAAAGATGCTAAAGGAACATGGGAGACATTAATGGGTCACATCCTACGACATAATATACATTATAAAGATGTTAAAGGAACATGGGAGACATTAATGGGTCACATTCTACTACATAATACACATTATAAAGATTTTAAAGGAACATGGGAGACATAGATGGGTCATATACTACTACATAATACACATTATAACGATGTTAAAGGAACATGGGAGACATTAATGGGTCATATCCAACTACATAATACAAATTATAAAGATGTTAAAGGAACATGGGAGACATTAATGGGGCATATTCTGCTACATAATACACATTATAAAGATGTTAAAGGAACATGGGAGACATTAATGGGTTACATCCTACTACATAATACACATTATAACGATGTTAAAGGAACATGGGCGACATAAATGGGTCATATCCTACTACATAATACACATTATAACGATGTTAAAGGAACATGGGAGACATTAATGGGTCACATCCTACTGCATAATACACATTATAAAGATGTTAAAGGAACATGGGAGACATAGATGGGTCACATCCTACTACATAATACACATTATAAAGATGTTAAAGGAACATGGGAGGCATTAATGGGTCACATCCTTCTACATAATACACATTATAAAGATGTTAAAGGAACATGGGAGACATTAATGGGTCACATCCTACTAAATAATACACATTATAAAGATGTTAAAGGAACATGGGAGACATTAATGGGTCACAACCTACTACATAATACATATTATAAAGATGTTAAAGGAACACGGGAGGCATTAATGGGTCACATCCTTCTACATAATACACATTATAAAGATGTTAAAGGAACATGGGAGACATTAATGGGTCACATCCTACTACATAATACACATTATAAAGATGTTAAAGGAACATGGGAGACATTAATGGGTCACATTCTACTATATAATAGACATTATAAAGATGTTAAAGGAACATGGGAGACATTAATGGTTCACATCCTACTACATAATACTCATTATAACGATGTTAAAGGAACATGGAAGACATAGATGGGTCATATCCTACTACATAATACACATTATAAAGATGTTAAAGGAACATGGGAGACATTAATGGGTCATATCCTAGTACATAATGCACATTATAACGATGTTAAAGGAACATGGGAAACATTAATGGGACATATACTACTACATAATACACATTATAAAGATGTTAAAGGAACATGGGAGAAATAGATGTCTCATATCTTACTACATAATACACATTATAAAGATGTTAAAGGAACATGGGAGACATTAATGGGTCACATCGTACTACATAATCCACATTATAAAGATGTGAAAGGAACATGGGAGACATTAATGGGTCACATCCTACTACATAATACATATTATAAAGATTTTAAAGGAACATGGGAGATATTAATGGGTCACATCCTACTACATAATTGTTGTTGCCTTTAGGCTTTTCCCAATTAGGTGTCACCACAGTGGAACTCCGGTCCGCTAATGATTGGCAGTAGATATTTACGAACGCTGAGGTGCCAGCTCAACGTTCAACCTTCAACGAATGCACACCCATTTACACAAGTCTTTTGAACGCCCACCCAACAGCGGGGAGGATATGCAGACTCCAAGCAGAAGGCACTCTATGCACTCCAGCCAAGAATCGAACGGGAAAACCTCTTGCTGTGAGATATCAATGCTACCGCTGCACCACAGCGGCAGTCTTCACATCCTACTACATAGTACACATTATAAAGATGTTAAAGGAACATAGGAGACATAGATGGGTCATATCTTACTACATAATACACATTGTAAAGATGTTAAAAGAACAATGGAGACATTAATGGGTCACATCTTACTACATAATCCACATTATAAAGATGTTAAAGGAACATGGGAGACATTATTGGGTCATATTCTACTACATAATACACATTATAAAGATGTTAAAGGAACATGGGAGACATTAATGGGTCACATCCTACTGCATAATTGTTGTTGTCTTTAGGCTTTTCCCAATTAGGGGTCACCACAGCGGAACTCCGGTCCGCTAATGATTGGCAGTAGATTTTTACGAACATTGAGGTGCCAGCTTAACGTTCAACCTTCAATGAAGGCACACCCATTTACACAAGTCTTTTGAACGCCCACCCAACCATGGGGAGGATATGCAGACTCCACGCAGAAGACACTCCAGCCAAGAAATGAACGGGAAAACCTCTTACTTTGAGATGACAATGCTACCGCTGCGGCACAGCAGCAGTCTTCACATCCTACTACATAATACACATTATAAAGGTGTTAAAGGAACACGGGAGACATTAATGGGTCATATACTACTACATAATACACATTATAAAGATGTTAAAGGAACATGGGAGACATTAATGGGACATATACTACTACATAATACACATTATAAAGATGTTAAAGGAACATGGGAGACATTAATAGGAAATATCCTACTACATAATACACATTATAAAGATGTTAAAGGAACATGGGAAACATAGATGAGTCACATCCTGCTACATAAAACAAATTATAAAGATGTTAAAGGAACATGGGAGACATTAATGGTTCACATCCTACAAGATAATACACATTATAAAGATGTTAAAGGAACATGGGAAACATAGATGGGTCATACCCTATTACATAATACACATTATAAAGATGTTAAATGTACATGGGAGACATTAATGGGTCATATCCTACTACATAATACACATTATAAAGATGTTAAAGGAAAACGGCAGACGTGAATGGGACATATACTACTACATAGTACACATTATAAAGATGTTAAAGGAACATGGGAGAAATTAATGGGTTACAACCTACTATATAATCCACATTCTAGCAATGTTAAAGGAAGATGGAGACATTAATGGGTCACATCCTGTGACATAATACACATTGTAAAGATGTTAAAAGAACATGGGAGACATTAATGGGTCACATCCTACTACATAATACACATTATAAAGATGTTAAAGGAACATGGGAGACATTAATGGGTCATATCCTACTACATAATACACATTATAAAGATGTTAAAGGAACATGGGAGACATGGATGGGTCATATCCTTCTACATAATACACATTATAAAGATGTTAAAGGAACATGGTAGACATAGATGGGTCATATCCTACTATATAATACAGATTATAAAGATGTTAAAAGAACATGGGAGAAATTAAAGGGTCACATCCTACTACATAATTCACATTATAAAGATGTTAAAGGAACACAGGAGACATAGATGGGTCATATACTACTACATAATACACATTATAAAGATGTTAAAGGAACATGGGAGACATAGATGGGTCATATACTTCTACATAAAGCACATTATAATGATGTTAAAGGAACATGGGAGAAATTAATGGGTCACATCCTACGACATAATACACATTATAAAAATGTTAATGGAACATGGGAGACATTAATGAGTCACATCCTATGACATAATACACATTATAAAGATGTTAAAGGAACATGGGAGACATTAATAGCTCACATCCTACTACAGAATACACATTATAAATATGTTAAAGCAACATGGGAGACATTAATGGGTCACATCCTACTACTTAATGTGTTGTTGTCTTTAGGCTTTTCCTGTTTAGGGATCACCACAGCAGAACTCCGGTCCGCTAATGATTGGGAGTAGATTTTCACGAATGCCGAGGTGCCAGCTAGATGTTCAACCTTCAACGAAGGCACACCCATTTACACCAGTCTTTTGAATGCCCACCCAACCACAGGGAGGATATGCAGAGTCCACACAGAAGGCACTCCATGCACTCCAGCCAAAATTCGAGCGGGAAAACCTCTTGCTGCGAGGTAACAATGCTACCGCTGCACAACAGCGGCAGTCTTCACATCCTACTACATAATACACATTATAAAGATGTTAGAGGAACATGGGAGACATTAATAGGTCATATCCTACTACATACTATACATTATAACGATGTTAAAGGACATGGGAGACATTAATGGGACATATACTACTACATAATGCACATTATAAAGATGTTAAAGGAACATGGGAGACATAGATGGGTATTATCTTACTACATAATACACATTATAAAGATGTTAAAGGAACATGGGAGACATTAATGGGTCACATCCTACTACATAATACACATTATAAAGATTTTAAAGGAACATGGGAGACATTAATGGGTCACATCCATCTACATAATTGTTGTTGTCTTTAGGCTTTTAACAATTAGGGGTCACCACAGCGGAACTCCGGTCCACTAATGATTGGCAGTAGATTTTTATGAATGTTGAGGTGCCAGCTTGACATTCAACCTTCAGTGAAGGCACACCCATTTACACAAGTCATTTGAACGCCCACCCAACCACGGGGAGGATATGCAGACTGCACACAGAAGGCACTCCAGCCAAGAATTGAAAGGGAAAACCTCTTGCTTTCAGGTAACAATGCTACCGCTGCACCAAAGCAGCAGTCTTCAGATCCTCCTACATAATACACATTATAAGGATGTTAAGGGAACATGGGAGACATTAATGGGTCACATCCTGCTACATAAAACAAATTATAAAGATGTTAAAGGAACATGGGAGACATTAATGGGTCACAGCCTGCTACATAAAACAAATTATAAAGATGTTAAAGGAACATGGGAGACATTAATGTTTCGCATCCTACAAGATAATACACATTATAAAGATGTTAAAGGAACATGGGCGACATTAATGGGTCACATCCTACTACATAATACACATTATAAAGATATTAAAGGAACATGGGAGACATAGATGGGTCATATCCTACTACATAATATACATTATAAAGATGTTAAAGGAAAACGGCAGACGTGAATGGGACATATACTGCTACATAGTACACATTATAAAGATGTTAAAGGAACATGGGAGACATTAATGGGTCATATCCTACTACATAATATACATTATAAAGATGTTAAAGGAAAACGGCAGACGTGAATGGGACATATACTGCTACATAGTACACATTATAAAGATGTTAAAGGAACATGGGAGACATTAATGGGTTACAACCTACTACATAATCCACATTATAGCAATGTTAAAGGAACATGGGAGACATTAATGGGTCACATCCTGTGACATAATACACATTGTAAAGATGTTAAAAGAACATGGGAGACATTAATGGGTCACATCCTACTACATAATACACATTATAAAGATGTTAAAGGAACATGGGAGACATAGATAGGTCATATCCTACTACATAATACACATTATAAAGATGTTAAAGGAACATGGGAGACATAGATTTGTCATATCCTACTACATAATACAGATATTAACGGAACATGGTAGACATAGATGGGTCATATCCTACTACATAATACAGATTATAAAAAGGTTAAAAGAACATGGGAGACATTAATGGGTCAGATCCTATGACATAATACAAATTATAAAGATGTTAAAGGAACATGGGAGAAATGAATGGGTCACATCCTACTACATAATACACATTATAAAGATGTTAAAGGAACATGGGAGACATTAATGGGTCACAACCTACTACATAATAGACATTATAAAGATGTTAAAGGAACATGGGAGACATTAATGGGTCATATCCTACTACATAATACACATTATAGAGATGTTAAAGGAACATGGGAGACATTAATGGGTCACAACCTACTACATAATAGACATTATAAAGATGTTAAAGGAACATGGGAGACATTAATGGGTCATATACTACTACATAATACACATTATAATGATGTTAAAGGAACATGGGAGACATTAATGGGTCACATCCTACTACATAATACACATTATAATGATGTTAAAGGAACATGGGAGAGATTAATGGGTCACATCCTACTACAGAATACACATTATAAAGATGTTAAAGCAACATGACAGACATTAATGGGTCACATCCTACTTCATAATGTGTTGTTGTCTTTAGGCTTTTCCTGTTTAGGGATCACCACAGCAGAACTCCGGTCCACTAATGATTGGGAGTAGATTTTCACGAATGCCGAGGTGCCAGCTAGATGTTCAACCTTTAATGAAGGCACACCCATTTATGCATGATTTTCAAATACCCACCCAACTGCGTGGAGGACATGCAGACTCCACACAGAAGGTACTCCGTGCACTCCAGCAGAGAATCAAACGGGAAACCTCTTGCTGTGAGGTAACAATGCTACCGCTGTACCACTGAGGCTGTCTTCACTTCCTACTACATAATACACATTATAAGGATGTTAAGGGAACATGGGAGACATTAATGGGTCACATCCTACTACATAATACAAATTATAAAGATGTTAAAGGAACATGGGAGACATTAAATGGGTCACATCCTACTACATAATACACATTATAACGATGTTAAAGAAACATGGGAGACATTAATGGGTCACATCCTACTACATAATACACATTATAAAGATGTTAAAGGAACATGGGAAACATAGATGGGTCATATCCTACTACATAATACACATTATAAAGATGTTAAAGGAACATGGGAGACATGAATGGGTCATATCCTACTACATAATACACATTATAAAGATGTTAAGGGAATATGGGAGACATTAATGGGTTACAACCTACTACATAATACACATTATAAAGATTTTAAAGTAACATGGGAGACATTAATGGGTCACATCCTACTACATAATTGTTGTTGTCTTTAGGCTTTTCCCAAATAGGGGTCACCTCAATGGAACTCCGGTCCGCTAATGATTGGCAGTAGATTTTTACGAACGCCGATGTGCAAGCTTGACGTTCAACCTTCAACGAAGGCACACCCATTTACGCAAGTCTTTTGAATGCCCAACCAACCACAGGGAGGATATGCAGACTCCACACAGAAGGCACTCCATGCACTCCAGCCAAGAATCGAACGGGAAAACCTCTTGCTGTGAGGTAACAATATTACCGCTGCACCACAGCAGCAGTCTTCACATCCTACTACATAATACACATTATTATGATGTTAAAGGAACACGGGAGACATTAATGGGTCATATCCTACTACATAATATGCATTATAAAGATGTTAAAGGAAAACGGGAGACATTAATGGGTCATATCCTACTACATAAAACACATTATAACGATGTTAAAGGAACATGGGAGACATTAATGGGTCACATCCTATGACATAATACACATTATAAAGATGTTAAAGGAACATGGGAGACATTAATGGGTCACATCCTACTACATAATACACATTACAAAGATGTTAAAGTAACATGGGAGATATTAATGGGTCACATCCTACTACATAATGTGTTGTTGTCTTTAGGCTTTTCCCAGATAGGGGTCTCCACAGTAGAACTCCGGTCCGCAAATGATTGGCAGTAGATTTTCACAAATGCCGAGGTGCCCGCTTGACGTTCAACCTTCAACGAAGGCACGCCTATTTTTGCATGTCTTTTGAAAGCCCACACAATTGCAGGGAGGACATGCAGACTCCACACAGAAGGCACTCCGTGCACTCCAGCCAAGAAATGAATGGGAAAACCTCTTGCTGTGAGGTAACAATGCTACCGCTGCACAACCGCGGCAGTCTTCACATCCTACTACATAATACAGATTGTAAAGATGTTAAAGGAACATGGGAGACATAGATGGGTCATATCCTACTACATAATATACATTATAAAGATGTTAAAGGAGCATTGGAGACATTAATGGGTCATATCCTACTACATAATATACATTATAACGATGTTAAAGGAACATGGGAGACATTAATTGGTCACATCTTACTACATAATTGTTGTTGTCTTTAGGCTTTTCCCGATTAGGGGGTCACCACAGCGGAACTCCGGTCCGCTAATGATTGGCAGTAAATATTTATGAACGCTGAGGTGCCAGCTTGACGTTCAACCATCAACGAAGGCACACCCATTTACACAAGTCTTGTGAATGCCCACCCAACCGCAGGGAGGATATGCAGACTCAACACAGAAGGCACTCCATGCACTCCAGCCAAGAATCGAACGGGAAAACCTCTTGCTGTGAGGTAACAATGCTACCGGTGCACCACAGCGGCAGTCTTCACATCCTATTACATAATACACATTATAAAGATGTTAAAGGAACATGGGAGGCATAGATGGGTCATATCTTACTACATAATACACATTATAAAGATGTTAAAGGAACATGGGAGACATTAATGGGTCACATCTTACTACATAATCCACATTATAAAGATGTTAAAGGAACATGGGTGACATTATTGGGTCATATCCTACTACATAATACACATTATAAAGATGTTAACGAAATATGGGAGACATTAATGGGTCACATTCTACTACATAATGCATATTATAAAGATTTTAAAGGAACATGGGAGACATTAATAGGTCACATCCTACTACATAATTGTTGTTTTCTTTAGGCTTCTCCCAATTAGGGGTCACCACAGCAGAACTCCGGTCTGCTAATGATTGGCAGTAGTTTTTTACGAATGCCGAGGTGCTAGCTTGACATTCAACATTCAATGAAGGCACACCAATTTACACAAGTCTTTTGAACGTACACCCAACCGCGGGGAGGATATGCACTCCATGCACTCCAGCCAAGAATTGGAAGGAAAACCTCTTGCTGTGAGGTAACAATGCTACCGCTGCACCACAGCGGCAGTCTTCACATCCTACTACATAATACCCATTATAAAGATGTTAAAGGAACATGGGAGACATTAATGGGTCACATCCTGCTACATAATACAAATTATAAAGATGCTAAAGGAACATGGGAGACATTAATGGGTCACATGCTACTACATAATACACATTATAACAATGTTAAAGGAACATGGGAGATATTAAAGGGTCACATCCTACTACATAATTCACATTATAAAGATGTTAAAGGAACATGGGAGACATAGGTGGGTCATATCCTACTACATAATACACATTATAACAATGTTAAAGGAACATGGGAGACATTAATGGGTCACATCCTATGACATAATACACATTATAAAGACGTTAAAGGAACATGGGAGACATTAATGGGTCACATCCTACTACATAATACACAGTATAAAGATGTTAAAGTAACATGGGAGACATAGATGGGTCATATCCTACTACATAATACACATTATAAAGATGTTAAAGGAACATGAGAGACATAGATGGGTCATATCCTACTAAATAATACACATTATAAAGATGTTAAAGGAACAAGGGTGACATTAATGGGTCACAACCTACTACATAATACACATTATAACGATGTTAAAGGAACATGGGAGACATTAATGAGACACATCCTACTAAATAAAACACATTATAAAGATGTTAAAGGAACACGGGAGACATAGATAGGTCATATTCCACTACATAATACACATTATAAAGATGTTAAAGGAACATGGGAGACATTAATGGGTCACATCCTACGACATAATACACATTATAAAGATGTTAAAGCAACATGGGAGACATTAATGGGTCACATCCTATGACATAATACACATTATAAAGATGTTAAAGGAACATGGGAGACATTAATGGCTCACATCCTACTACATAATATACATTATAAAGATGTTAAAGGAACATGGGAGACATTAATGGGTCACATCCTACTACTTAATGTGTTGTTGTCTTTAGGCTTTTCTCGGTTAGGGGTCACCACAGCAGAACTCCGGTCCACTACTGATTGGCAGTAGATTTTCACAAATGCCGAGGTGCCATCTTGATGTTCAACTTTCAATGAAGGCACACCCATTTACGCATGTCTTTCGAATGCCCACCCAACCGCGGGGAGGACATGCAGACTCCGCACAGAAGGCACTCTGTGCACTCCAGCAGAGAATGGAACGGGAAAACCTCTTGCTGTGAGGTAACAATGCTACCGCTGCACCACCGCAGCAGTCTTCACTTCCTACTACATAATACACATTATAAGGATGTTAAAAAAACATTAGAGACATTAATGAGTCACATCCTACTACATAATACAAATTATAAAGATGTTAAAAGAAGAAGGGAGACATTAATGGATCATATCCTAATACATCAAACACATTATAAAGATGTTAAAGGAACATGGGAGACTTTAATGGGTCACATCCTACTACATAATACACATTATAAAGATGTTAAAGGAACATGGGAGACATAGATGGGTCATATCCTACTACATAATATACATTATAAAGATGTTAAAGGAAAACCGGAGACATTAATGGGACATATACTACTACATAGTACACATTATAAAGATGTTAAAGGAACATTGGAGACATTAATGGGTTACAACCTACTACATAATACACATTATAACGATGTTAAAGGAATATGGAAGACATTAATGGGTCACATCCTATAACGTAATACACATTATAAAGATGTTAAAGGAACATGGGAGACATTAGTGGATCACATCCTACTACATAATACACATTATAAAGATGTTAAAGCAACATGGGAGACATTAATGGGTCACATCCCACTATATAATGTGTTGTTGTCTTTAGGCTTTTTTCAATTAGGGTCACCACAGCAGAACTCCGGTCCGCTAATGATTGGCAGTAGATTTTCATGAACGCCGAGGTGCCCGCTTGATGGTCAACCTTCAATGAAGGCACGCCCATTTATGCATGTCTTTTGAAAGCCCACCCAATCACTGGGAGGACATGCAGACTCCACACAGAAGGCACTCCGTGCACTCCAGATGAGAATCGAATGGGAAAACCACTTGCTGTGAGGTAACAATGCTACCGCTGCACAACGCGGTAGTCTTCATATCCTACTACATAATACACATTATAAAGATGTTAAAGGAACATGGGAGACTTTAATGGGTCACATCCTACTACATAATACACATTATAAAGATGTTAATGGAAGATGGAAGACATTAATGGGTCATATCCTACTACATAATATACATTATAAAGATGTTAAAGGAAAACCGGAGACATTAATGGGACATATACTACTACATAGTACACATTATAAAGATGTTAAAGGAACATTGGAGACATTAATGGGTTACAACCTACTACATAATACACATTATAACGATGTTAAAGGAACATGGAAGACATTAATGGGTCACATCCTATAACATAATACACATTATAAAGATGTTAAAGGAACATGGGAGACATTAGTGGATCACATCCTACTACATAATACACATTATAAAGATGTTAAAGCAACGTGGGAGACATTAATGGGTCACATCCCACTATATAATGTGTTGTTGTCTATAGGCTTTTTTCAATTAGGGTCACCACAGCGGAACTCCGGTCCGCTAATGATTGGCAGTAGATTTTCACGAACGCCGAGGTGCCCGCTTGACGTTCAACCTTCAATGAAGGCACGCCCATTTATGCATGTCTTTTGAAAGCCCACCCAATCACTGGGAGGACATGCAGACTCCACACAGAAGGCACTCAGTGCACTCCAGTTGAGAATCGAATGGGAAAACCTCTTGCTGTGAGGTAACAATGCTACCGCTGCACAATGCGGTAGTCTTCATATCCTACTACATAATACACATTATAAAGATGTTAAAGGAACATGGGAGACATTAATGGGTCACATCCAACTACATAATACAAATTATAAAGATGTTGATGTTAAAGGAACATGGGAGACATTTATGGGTCACATCCTACTACATAATATACATTATAAAGATGTTAAAGGAACATGGGAGACAGTAATGGGTCACATCCTACTACATAATACACATTATAAACATGTTAAAGGAACATGGAAGACATAGATGGGTCATATCCTACTACATAATACACATTATAAAGTTGTTAAAGGAACATGGGAGACATTAATAGGTCACATCCTACTACATAATACACATTATAAACATGTTAAAGGAACATGGGAGACATAGATGGGTCACATCCTACTACATAATACACATTATAAAGGAGACATAGATGGGTCACATCCTACTACATAATACACATTATAAAGATGTTAAACGAACATGGGATACATTAATGGGGCACATCCTACTACATAATACAAATTATAATGATGTTAAAGGAAGAAGGGAGACATTAATTGTTCACATCCTACTACATAATACACATTATAAAGATGTTAAAGGAACATGGGAGACATTAATGGGTCACATCCTACTATATAAAACAGTTTATAAAGATGTTAATGGAATATGGGAGACATTATTGGGTCACATCCTACCACATAATACACATTATAATGATGTTAAAGGATCATGGGAGACATTAATGGGTCATATCGTACTACATAATACACATTATAATGATGTTAAAGGACAAGAGAGACATTAATTGGTCAGATCCTACGACATAATGCACATTATAGAGATGTTAAAGGAACATGGGAGACATTAATGGAGCTTATACTACTACATAATACAAATTATAAAGATGTTAAATGAACATGGGAGACATTATTGGGTCACATCCTACTATATAATACACGTTATAAAGATGTTAAATGAACATGGGAGACATTATTGGGTCACATCCTACTACATAATACACATTATAAAGATGTTAAATGAACATGGGAGACATTATTGGGTCACATCCTACTACATAATACACATTATAAAGATGTTAAATGAACATGGGAGACATTAATGGGTCACATCCTTTAAACTATTTAAAGTTGTTTTTGCACCTGCACTTTTAAAGTTTGTCCTGTTTGTTGCATTTACCTGTTGAGGCTACACACTCAAGTGTGCTAGCCTGTGTTACATATTTATTGCATTTTCTTGCTGTTTGTTGCAAAAAAGAAAAAAAACAAAAAAAATTATCCTTGTTTCCCGTCTTTCCTGACCTAGAGTAGTCCAAATACAGGCTTTGCTGTATTCTGGACTTTTGGAAAGTTCCTGTGTTGCCCATTTCCTTTCTTGGATATAGGGAGGCTTCTTTGTTCTCCAATGGGGAGCTTAGAGCAGCCTATCTATCCCAGGAGGAGTGACTTCTCTGGTAGTTTGGAGGGGTGTACCAGGGTTCATGATGCCCCTGAATTGCACAGAAACTTGACTTCCCTCCCCTCTACCAGGAGTGTAACTTCTGGTTTCGTGTCTGCCAAATAGAGCTCCAAGCTCAACAAGGCTAAGTCTAATATTTCATTTTCTTTACTATCGGTAGCTTCCTGCACTTCCTCTATTTCTCCTATGACATTCTCTGCTCTCTCTATCACATTCTCATTTGTCCTTTCTCCGTTATTCCCATCTAGTGATTCTTGACTACCATATAGTCCGTCCTCACCGTCTTCATTCTTATCCTTCATCGCTGCCTTCTTATTTTTTCTTGCAATCCTTTGCCATATGTCCCTTTTTACTGCATTTAAAACATTCTCCCCTTTTCTTTCTCCCTTTGAAGTCCTCTGATCGCTGATCAGATTGTTTATTTCCCTGGGCATTCTTCTTGCCCTTCTTTCCGGACTGTACTAAATAAACTTCTCCGTCATCTACAGCAAATACTTGGGCTTTCTTTTTCTTTTTGTTATTAAAATGCCTTTTGGCATGCCTAGCATATTCAAGCAGTGACTGTAATCTGCTTGTGCGATGGTCTACCATATGCTTCATAATAAAACTGCTTATGGCTGCAATACTGCCTTTTAAAAATGCATTCTTTAACTGCTGCTCATATGGGGAATCTTGTGTCTGGTCTTCAGGAGCCTGCATTCCACAATGGCTATTAAAACATTCTATTAATCTGGCATAATACCTATCAACAGTTTCACCTTCTTGTTGGATGCATTGATTAATGTAAGTCTAGTCTGCCCTAGGTTTCCATTTTTCAGAAATTCGGTCTGTTAGACCCTTCACTCTGTTGTCTAACTCTGCGCTGTTATGTGGGAGGGGCTTAAGCGCGTCACGGGATTCCAGTTGCCACTGATCATGTGCCAATCTGGATCTACTATTTGTCTGACAACTTTTTCTGAGGATTTTTCTAGTTTACCATCAAATTCATATTTATTAACCCATTTCGTATAGTATTTAACGTTATCGGCACGTCGTGACCGCATGTATTCTGCGTCTTTGGTTAACAGTGGATTTTGGGGTTATTTTGTAGATTTATTACCCATTTTGACCTAACCTTATGAATGTTACGTAACCCTTCCTGTTTTTTAATGTGGTACCGCTAAGATTTTATAGTCCCTTCAGACTACCTGCCTACTTATTCTGCTTCCCTGATCTATGACAAGTTAGCAATTTTTCTGTTCCTGGATTTACATAAAAAATCCTGACTGAACAAATACAATCAAGTCCCTGATCTAAAACAGAAAAAAGTAGAATCCCCTTACCTGAGCCTCAGCAATTGATCACCCTGGTCCTATTGAAACCTGCTCGTCAGCTGCAGATCAGAAAGTGGCCGGCCTCTGTTTATATGACAATTCAGTCGGAGGTCTTTTCAAATAAGAAGAACCATTTCGGTAACTTCTTCAGTATGGATTTCAGCCACCAGGCCTGTCTGATCCAGGTCAACCAAGAGGCTTCCAGTCTGAAGGACCAACTTGTCAAAGGAAAAATCAAAGATCAATGCAGCCAAGGTTCAGTTAAGGTTCCTTTATTCTTGTACAAGGAGACAAAAATGCAGTTCAGAAGATTGTCTGACATACAGGAAATACTTCATTATTATACTGTTTTGTAAGCAATTGCCCTCTAAGCTGACATAATAAAATACAACTCTTAGCATTGTTCTAAGACAGGTGTTTACTAAGTTTTTCTGCTGATATAGCAAGTATAAACTTCCCATGTGAAAATTTCCTAAGATATCAATGTGGCCTTGCTAACTGCCGGTCTGTAACAATACACTCATATTTCAGTGTTGCAATTAGTGATTCTTTCCTGCTTTGAGCATAAAGCATATTCTGATTTCAGCCTATAATCTTATCTACAGCTGCAGTATAAACAAGGTTATTTGCTTAAGTCTAGTAACATTTCAGAATACTGTATTGTTCCTTTTCGTAACGTTAGCAAAATCATCTGTTTCTCAGTGTATGAACAAGGTCATTCACTGAGCTGACCAGAAGCAAAGGCAGAAAGTACATGCAATTATTTCCAAGCCTGTAGCAGAATAAATGTGTTAACCCTTTTAGGCTTCTAATGCAGCAAGCATAACACTAATACATATATGAATACATAGGTTCATAGGTTCATACTAGGCGATCTGCCCTGGGGCAATTATAAGCCTAGCCCGATTCTGTATGGCTTACGCCACCCCTTGATTTGAGTATACTGTGCCCTTTTTAAGGTTTAGTTTACTGTGCCTCTGTCTAATAGTGACACGGGAGTAATCCCTGGGACAAACCTACGATCCCTCATCCACTTATCGAGATTCTTCTTGAAGAGATTCAGTGAGGTGCTCTGCCTCACATGAACTGGAATTCTATTCCAGAGCGAAGGGAGCCTCTGGGTTATGAACCTGTCCCTCCAGCAAGTTCTATTTATTTCTGTGCTGAGGTTCAAGTCCCTCGAGCGTGTGGCTCTAAGGGATTTAGATTTACTGAGGTGGAGCATGTCCATTAATTCTGGATTTGACATAGCTTTGTATGTCAGGCATAGATCGCCTCGAAGTAGGCAGTATGCAACTGAGTAGAGCTGGAGTTTTTAACCGAGCAGCATATGGCATCTGTTTGAGACCCTTGATCCTCTTGGTGAGATACTTTTGGGGTCTTTCTAATTGCTGCAGGTGTCGGGTAAGGTACATCCCAAAAGGGGCATTGTATTCTATGATGGGCCTGATGAGGGATGAATAAAGGGGCACGATTACCTCTCTTGATCTAGATGTGAAATCCTTTGTGATGAGGTGGGCTATGTAGAAGGTCTTTCTAACCACTTTGGCAATGTGGCTTTCAAAGGAGAGATTGCTATCAACTTGGGTCCCCAGGTCCTTAATAACTTTCTCTGTACTTAATGGGTTTCCACCTATGTGGTAATTTGTGGGCTCATTGTTTTTGCCAAAGGGTATGACTATACATTTTTTGGCATTTAGCTTTAAACCATGGCGCTGGCACCAGTTATCTGTCTCTGTGAGACCTTTTTGAAGGATGTTTGTGTCAGCTGGAGAGTTGATTATGGCGCCCAGTTTGCAGTCGTCTGCGAACTTGGTGAGCCATAGTCCTCCCATGTTTGCCTGTACCTTGGAAAAGTATATACCGAACAAGAGTGGTCCCAGGACAGAACCCTGTGGGACGCCACTTGTGACCGGTTTTGAGTCTGACATGGCTCCAGCAACTCTCACTCTGTGGGTTCTGTCTTTGAGCCAGTTTGCGACCCATCTTGTGACATAGGGGTTTATATTTAAGCTGGATAGCTTATCTATGATGCCCGAGTGGGGTATTGTGCCAAATGCCTTTGCAAGGTCCAGATAGGCTGTGTGGACTACCTTCCCTTCATCTATGGCTTTGGTGACTTTTCGAAGAAGTCAACCAGGTTCAAAAGGCAGGATCTGCCCTTGACAAAGCCGAACTGGGTAGGATCTAGTGTCTGTAGGTCCCCAATGTCTTTGTTTATGAGCTCCATGATGATCCTCTCCACAGCCTTGCAGACTAAGCTAGTCAGGCTTATGGGGCGATAGTTTCAGGGTCCATAGAGGCTCCACCTTTGTGGAGTGGGACCACTGTTGCTGTCACGCCATTCTGTGGGCACATATCCTGTAGTGAGGCTGAGATTGTATAGCTGTTTTATTTGAGGGATTAGTTCCTCTTGTAGTTCATGTAGGACGCAACCTGGGACGCCATCTGGTCCCATGGAAGCAGTGTTTTTGCTTTGGAGGGCAGCCTTCACCTGAGCATCTGAGATGTTTGGGAGGCAGCCCTCTGCCGGGATAGATACTTGCTCTTTTGGGGGGGAGGGGTGGAGAAGTTTGCACTGAACCTGTCTGCCAGGATATTGGCGATGTCTCTGGGTTCAGTGTATTTTTTGTCGTTTAGAATCAACTCAGAACAAGTCTGGGAGTTGCATCCCAGGTTTCTAACATAACTGAAAAAAGCCTTATGATTGTCTTTGGTGTCCTGTGCAATTTTTCTCTCGAAGCTGGCCTTGGAGGATTTTATGAGGGATTGGAATTTTTTGCTAGTACTGATCAGAGATGTCTTCCCTATTAGGGATTTTGCTCTATCATGTAGTAGCTTCCTCCTTCTGTTGTACAGTTTATTTATGGCAGGGGTCCACCAGACTGGATGCCTGCCTTTGGATGATTGGGTCTTGGTTTTGTTAGGGATAGCATGATCCATGCATTCCTGGAGATGTCCGTAGAATGCATTTATATAGGATTCTGCAGATTGGGCTGCAGTTTCCACTGGCCCTGGGGCCTTGAAGGATTCCACTTCGGTTTTGAGAAGTGAGAAGTTCGCTTCTCAGAAGTTTTTCACTGTGGTTTTCTGGGCTGGGGGTGGGGTCGGGATGTGGACATCCAGTGAAATTAATTTATGGTCTGATCTTACCAATGAGGGATATACTTCTGGTGTGGAGCATAGAGTCCCCATGTTGGTAATGATCAGGTCTAGTATGTTGTCCCCTTTTGTGGGAGTGGTGACTAGTTGTTCCATAGCATTTGAGTTTATAATTTCCAGGAATCTTTGGGCTAAGGTGCTGGGGCTTGAGTAGTGCTCCCAGTCAATGTTTGGGTAGTTGAAGTCGCCCAATAGAATGGTGTTCGGAGAGATCTTCATGTTCTCCAATGTTTTCAGGAAAGCCGAATGGGATTCCTGACTTTGAGAGGGTGGTCTGTAGGATGCTATAAACTGAAAAGCAGTGTTGCCCACTGTTAGTTGCACATGGATGGTCTCCGATACTTCGTGCAATGCCACTAACCTGGAGGTGTGGATATCTTTGATAAATATGGAAACTCCCCCTCCTTTTGTGGTTTGGTCCGGGTTTTGGGGCCGAAAAGCATGATATGAGGTATAGCCTGGTAGTGCTGGGGTGCTCTCTGGAGCCTTGAACCAGGTTTCTGTCACTGCACAGATATCGATGTTCTCCATACTGAGGAGATCTTTGAGTGTGTTCATCTTGAGGTTAAGACTTCTGGCATTTAGCAGCATTACTCTTAGTTTCTTGTTCCTTGTGCTGTCTATGGGGGTGGGTTTGACTTTTGAGCCTTGCCTAAAAAGGCACTATGGGGGTGGCAAGAGCCTTTGCCAATATCCGAAAGCCCAGTGGTGACAGGTGCAAGCTGTCCCTAGCGAAGCAACGTGGCTTGTCGAGCATGTCATCCCAGGCTGACAGACACTGGATCCCCTTTGAATGACACCAAAATTTTAGCCAATTGTTAAAATCGATCATTTTGTCTTTGTACTGTGGCATCATTCTAGGTGAGGGTAAGATGCTGCTCAAGGTCAGGGTCATACCAGCCTGGGCAATATGATCAGAGAGCTCCTCTATGTCTCTTTTCATGTAGTCCAGGGAGGTACGTCTCAGGTCATTCTCACCAGCATGTACAATAACTGAGTCATATTTGTATTTGCTTTGGAGTGACCTGAGTGCTTGCATTATGTGTCAGATCCTAGCACCCGACAGGCAGCTCACCATGACCTTCTCTTTATTCAGCCTGGTGAGCGGGACGTCATTGTGTCTGACAATAGAGTCACCTATAACAAGAGCATTAGGTGTGTTATTCAGCCTTAAGGGCTGTGGCTGCTTGGCACACTGACTTTGTGGGTTATATGTTGTGTGTGTTTTGTTTTGAGGTAGCATTTGCTTGGATGTCTGCTTTGGAGGTCTCTCTTGCTTAGGTAGATTTTTATTTAGAGCCTCCGAGCATGTTTTTGTGTATTTATGTGTTTCGTTCGCTGATGTGGTGGGACTATGTGATACTGGAATTGTGTTGTGTGAGGTTACCTTCTCCTCCTGACTGGTTACACCAGTTTTGAGATGAGAGAGCTTAGCCTCCAGTTTGGCTAAATAGTTGGATCTCTCACATATATTTGAACCTGTTTGGAGGAGGAGAGGGTTGTCTGTGTACATGAGACAGTTGTAACATTGCCTCAAAATTCCCAGATTCACCAGCTGGACTGGAGAGGAAACCATTGACTGACCTTTGGACATGCTAGACTAATAGGGAAACTGAATTTAAGATGGACCAATAGAGGATAGGGTAATCGTAGAGAGTATAAGAGTAAGTAGTGCTTCTGGTTTAATAGTGCTAACTTGTAGGATTACTTAATTGGACCAGTGAAGGGCCTTAGAATGAGAATATGGTGTTTAAATTGAGAGATAGAGCAGTTCTAAGGGAAAAAGTGAAGAGCAAACTTTGTGGAGCCAGGAATAGTTTAAACCCAATTAGGCTGCCGCTGTTGTGCTATGCAAAAACAGCAAAACTGCATAAAGAGGGTTTAAGAGAGGAACATGAAGGAGTTTGGAATTGACCCAAAATCGCCAATACAACTACAGTTTCAAGTCAGTAACCACTACCACAGGGGCAGGCAGGCTGCTCAATGTTTTTCACTGCCACTGATCAACAGAGAGACTTTCCTTTAGCCCAAGCAAAAATGGCCTCACAGAAACTTACAAACAGTTCAAAAACAGCAATCCTGTAACTGAACTTTTCTAAATCCCAGAAAAGTGGGAAAAAAGCAAGATTTTTTAGTTTTTTTTTGTTTTTTCAGAGATAGAAGAGGTTAACAAGGATCAACAAGTTATAACAGTGCAGTAAATGACCCCACACAAGAGTGCTAGGCCAAAGACAGATAAAATGCAAGTTTTGAGAAAAAAACAATTTTAAAAATAAGTGCAAACAGGAAATTCAGTAAACAGCTCTAGGTTGTGCTCTAAATACAGTTACTAATGCAGAAATCAAATTTAACAAGCCAGAAAATGCTCAAAATAGGCGGCTATGCAGAAAAGCTTAGCAAATAAACATACATATTTCTCTCACAATGATAGAGCAAAATCCCAACAAGGGAAGGCATCTCTGATCAGTATTAGCAAAAAACTACGGGCACTCATAAAATCGTTTAAGGCCAGCTTTGAGAGAAAAATTGCACAGGACACTAAGGATAATCACAAGGCTTTCTTTAGTTATGTTAGGAACCTGGGTGGGAATGCCCAGATATGCTCAGAATTAGTCCAAAATGACAAAAAATACACTGAACCCACAGACATTGCAAACAACCTAGCTGACAGGTTCAGTGCAAACTTCTCCCCCTCCTCACCACCAAAAGGGCAAATATCTATCCCAGCAGAGTGCTGCCCCCCTGACATCTCAGATGCTCAGGTAAGAGCCGCCCTCACCAAAGCAAAAAACACAGCATCAATGGGACCAGACGGTGTCCCGGGCTGTGTCCTACATGAACTCCAAGAAGAGCTAAACCCAAACATAAAACTACTGTTCAATCTCAGCCTTACTACAGGATATGTACCCAAAGAGTGGCGTACAGCAACAGTGGTCCCTCTCCACAAAGGTGGTGCCTCAACGGACCCTGGAAATTATCGCCCCATAAGCCTGACTAGCTTGGTCTGCAAAGCTATGGAAAGGATCATCATGGACCTCATAAATAAAGATATTGGGGAACTACAGACACTGGATCCTACCCAGTTCGGCTTTGTTAAGGGCAGACCCTGCCTCTTAAACGTGGTTGATTTCTTTGAAACAGTCACCAAGGCCATTGACGAGGGGAAGGTGTTCCACACAGCCTACCTGGACCTCGCAAAAGCCTTTGATACAATACCCCACTCGGGCATTATAGATAAGCTCACCAGCTTAAATATAAACCCCTATGTCACTAGATGGGTTGCAAACTGGCTCAAGGACAGAACCCACATGGTTAGAATTGCTGGAGCCAAGTCAGACTCCAAACCAGTTACAAGTGGCATCCCACAAGGCTCAGTCCTGGGACCTCTCTTGTTCGGTATATATTTCTCGGAGGTACAGGCCAACACGGAAGGACTGTGGCTGACCAAGTTCGCAGATGACTGCAAACTAGGCACCATAATCGACTCTCCAGCCGACACAAGCATCCTACAAAAGGGCCTCATAGAAACAGACAACTGGTGCCAGAGGCATGACCTCAAGCTAAATGCCAAAAAGTGTATAGTCATCCCCTTTGGCAAAAACAAAGTGCCCACAAATTACCACATAGGTGGTAATCCATTAAAATCTGGAAGAAGTAATTAGGGACCTGGGGACCCAAGTTGATAGCAATCTCTCATTTGAAAACCACGTGGCCAAAGTGGTTAGAAAAACATTTTATATAGCCCACCTAATCATGAAGGGATTCACATCTAGATCAGGGGAGGTCATTGTGCCTCTTTGCTCATCCCTCATCAGGCCCATAATTGAGTACAATGCCCCTTTTGGGATGTACCTTACCAGACACCTGCAGCAACTGGAAAGACCCCAAAAGTGCCTCACCAAGGGGATCAAAGGGCTCAAACAGATGCCATAGGCTGCCCGGTTAAAGAAACTCCAGCTCTACTCAGTGGCATACCGCCTGCTCAGAGGCGATCTGTGCCTGACGTATAAAGCCATGTCCAACCCGGAATTAATGGACATGCTGCACCTCAGAAAATCCAAATCCCATCGAGCTATGCGCTCGTGAGACTTGAACCTCAGCACTGAAATAAATAGGACATGCTGGAGGGACAGATTCATAACCCAGAGGCTCCTTTCACTCTGGAATAAAATCCCAGTCCAGATTAGCAGAGTCCCTCATTGACTCTCTTCAAGAGGAATCTTGATGAGTGGATGGGAGATCATAGGTTTACCCCGGGTATCACTTCTGTGTCACTGTTAGACAGAGGCACAGTATACTAACCTCGAAAAAGGGCATAGCAAAATTCATTTAAAATGGGTGGCGAAAGCCAAACACACTCTGGCTAGGCTTATAAATGCCCTAGGGCAGATAGCCTAGTATGAACCTATGAACCTATGAACATCTTACTACATAATACACATTATAAAGATGTTAAAGGAACATGGGAGACATAGATGGTTCACATCTTACTACATAATACACATTATAAAGATGTTAAAGAAACACGGGAGTCATAAATGGGTAACAGCCTACTACATAATACAGATTATAAAGATGTTAAAAGGACATGGGAGACATAGATGGGTCATATCGTATTACATAATACACATTATAAAGATGTTAAAGGAACATGGGAGACATTAATGGGTCCCACCCTAAGACATAATACACACTATAAAGATGTTAAAGGAACATGGGAGTCATTAATGGGTCACATCCTACTACATAATAGACATTATAAGATTTTAAAGGAACACAGAAGACATTATTGGGTCATATCCTACTACATAATGCACATTATAAAGATTTTAAAGGAACATGGGAAACATTAATGGGTCACATCCTACTACATAATACACATTATAAAGATGTTAAAGGAGCATGGGAGACATTCATGGGTCACATCCTATTACATAATACAAATTATAAAGATGTTAAAAGAACATGGGAGACATTAATGGGTCATATCCTACTACATAATACACGTTATAAAGATGTTAAAGGAACATGGGAGACATTAATGGGTGACGTCCTTCTACATAATGCACATTATAAAGATATTAATAGAACATGGGAGACATTAATGGGACATATACTACTACATAATACACATTATAAAGATGTTAAAAGAACATGGGAGACATTAATGGGTCATATACTACTACATAATAGACATTATAAAATTTTAAAGGAACACAGAAGACATTATTGGGTCATATCCTACTACATAATACACATTATAAAGATGTTAAAGGAACACGGGAGACATTAATGGGTCACATCCTACTACATAATACACATTATAAAGATGTTAAAGGAACACAGGAGTCATTAATGGGTCACATCCTACTATATAATACACATTATAAAGATGTTTAAGGAACACGGGAGACATAGATGGGTCATATCCTACTACATACTACACATTATAAAGATGTTAAAGGAACATGGGGTCATTAATGGGTCACATCCTACTACATAATACACATTATAAAGATTTTAAAGGAACATGGCAGACATTAATGGGTCACATCCTACTACATAATACACATTATAAAGATGTTAAAGGAACATGGGAAACATTAATGGGTCACATCCTACTACATAATAGACATTATAAAGATGTTAAAGGAACATGGGGGACATAGATGGGTCACATCCTACTACATCATACACATTATAAAGATGTTAAAGAAACACGGGAGTCATTAATGGGTCACATCCTACTACATAATACACATTATAAAGATGTTAAAGGAACATGGGGGACATTAATGGGGCACATCCTACTACATAATACACATTATAAAGATGTTAAAGGAACATGGGAAACATAGATGGGTCACATCCTTCTACATAATACACATTATAAAGATGTTAAAGCAACATGGGAGACATTAATGAGTCATATTGTACTACATAATACACATTATAAAGATGTTAAAGGAACATGGGAGACATTCATGGGTCACGTCCTTCTACATAATGCACATTATAAAGATATTAAAAGAACATGGGAGACATTAATGGGACATATACTACTACATAATACACATTATAAAGATGTTAAAGGAACATGGGAGACATTAATGGGACAGATCCTACTACATAATACACATTATAAAGATGTTAAAGGAACACGGAAGACATTAATGGGTCACATCCTAGTACATAATACACATTATAAAGATGTTAAAGGAACATGGGAGACACAGATGGGTCATATCCTACTACATAATACACATTATAAAGATGTTAAAAGAACATGGGAGACATAGATGGGTCATATCCTTCTACATAATACACATTATAATGATGTTAAAGGAACATGGGAGACATAGATGGGTCATATCCTACTACATAATACACATTATAATGATGTTAAAGGAACATGGGAGTCATTAATGGGTCACATCCTACTACATAATACACATTATAAAGATTTTAAAGGAACATGGCAGACATTAATGGGTCACATCCTACTACATAATACACATTATAACGATGTTAAAGGAACATGGGAGACATAGATGGGTCACAGCCTACTACATAATACAAATTATAACAATGTTAAAGGAACATGGGAGACATTAATGAGTCGCAACCTACTACATAATCATCATCATCATCTTTCAGCTTTTCCTGTTAGGGGTCACCACAGGGGATCATCTCTTTCCATTTCTTCCTATCCTCTGCATCTTGCTCTGTCACACCAACCACCTGCATGTCCTCTCTCACCACGTCCATAAACCTTATCTTAGGCCTTCCTCTTTTCCTCTTACCTGGCAGCTCCATCCTTAGCATCTTTTTCCCAATATACCCATCATCCCTCTTCAGCACATGTCCAAACCAATGAAATCTCGTCTCTCTTGCTTTGTCTCCAAACTGTCCAACATGAGCTGACACTGATTCCTAATCCTAATCATCCTAGTCACACCGAGTGCAAATCTTAACATCTTTAACTCTGCCACATCCAGCTCTGACTCCTGCCTTTTTGTCAATGCCACTGTCTCCAACCTATATAACATAGCTGGTCTCATTACTGTCTTGTAGATCTTCCCTTTCACTTTTACTGGTACTCATCTGTCACAAATCACTCCTGACATTCTTCTCCACTAATTCCACCCTGCCTGTACTCTCTTCTTCACCTCTCTTCTACATTCACCATTACTCTGAACTGTTGATCCCAAGTACTTAATCCCGTCCACCTTTACCAACTCAACTCCCTGCATCCTCACCATTCCTCTACCCTCCCTCTCATTTACACACATATATTCTGTCTTAGCCCTGCTGACCTTCATTCCTCTGCTCTCTAGAGCATATCTCCACCTCTCCAGAGTCTCCTCAACCTGATTCCTACTCTCACTACAGATCACAATGTCATCTGCAAACATTATAGTCCACGGGGCCTCCTGTCTGATCTCATCTGTCAACCTGTCCATCACCACTGCAAATAAGAAAGGACTCAGAGCTGATCCTTGATGTAATCCCACCTCCACCTTAAACGGATCTGTCCCTCCCACTGCAGTCCTCACCACTGTCACACTACCCATGTACATATCCTGTACCACTCTTACATACTTCTCTGCTACTCCCGACTTCCTCATACAATACCACAACTCTTCTCTAGGCACTCTGTCATAAGCTTTCTCCAAGTCTAGAAAGACACAATGCAACTCCTTCTAACCTTCTCTGTATTTCTCCAATAACACTCTCAGAGCAAACATTGCATCTATAGTGCTCTTTCCTGGCATGAAACCATACTGCTGATCACTAATCATCACCTCCCTTCTTAACCTAGCTTCTACTACTCTCTCCCATAACTTCAAGCTGTGACTGATCAATTTTATCCCTCTGTAGTTACTGCAGCTCTGCACATCACCCTTATTCTTAAAGATAGGTACCAAAACACTTTTTCTCCACTCCTCAGGCATCCTCTGACTTTCCAAAATTTCATTAAACAATCTAGTTAAAAATTCCACTGCCATTTCTCCTAAGCACCTCCATGCTTCCATTGGGATGTCATCTGGGCCAACAGCCTTTCCACTCTTCATCCTCTTCATAACTGTCCTTACTTCCTCCTTGCTAATCTGTTTCACTTCCTGATTCACTATCCTCACATCATCCAACCTTCTCTTTCTCTCATTCTCTTCATTCATCAGCCTCTGAAAATACTCTTTCCATCTACTCAACACACGCTCCTTTCTTGTGAGTACCTTTCCCTCACTATCCTGTATCACCCTTACTTGCTGCACATCTTTCCCAGCTCTGTCCCTCTGTCTAGCCAATCAGTACAGGTCCTTTTCTCCCTCTTTAGTGTCCAATCTCTCATACAACTCTCCATACGCCTTATCCTTAGCTTTCGCCACCTCTCTCTTTGCCATGCGCCTCATCTCCTTATGTCTACTTTCTTCATCTCTTTGACAATCCCACTTCTTCTTCGCCAGGCTCTTTCTCTGTATACTCCCCTGTACTTCCTCATTTCACCACCAGGTGTCCTTGTCCTCTTTCCTCTGCCCAGATGTCACACCAAGCACCTTTCTAGCAGTCTCCCTTACTAGTTCTGCTGTAGTTACCCAGCTATTCGGTAACTCTCCACTGCCTCCCGGTACCTGTCTTAACTCTTCCCTAAACTCCACTTCACAATCACCCTTTTTTAACTTCCACCATTTAATCCTTGGCACTGCTTTCATACTCCTCCTCCTTTTCTTGACCACCAACGTCATCCTACAGACCACCATTCTATGCTGCTTAACTACACTTTCCCCTGCCACCACTTTACAGTCTCCAATCTCCTTCAGACTGGCCCTCCTACATAAGATATAATCCACCTGTGTGCATCTTTCTCCACTCTTGTATGTCACCCTATGCTCCTCCCTCTTGTTAAAATATGTATTCACCAAAATATTAAAGGAACATGGGAGACATAGATGGGTCAAATCCTACGACATAATACACATTATAAAGATATTAAAGGAACATGGGAGACATTAATGGGTCATGTCCTACTACATAATACACATTATAAAGATGTTAAAGGAACATGGGAGACATAGATGGGTCATATCCTACTACATAATACACATTATAAAGATGTTAAAGGAACATGGGAGACATTAATGAGACACATCCTACTACATAATACACATTATAAAGATGTTAAAGCAATATGGGAGACATTAATGGGTCACAACCTACGACATAATACATATTATAAAGATGTTAAAGGAATATGGGAGACATTAATGGGTCATATCCTACTACATAAGACATTAATGGGTCATATCCTACTACATAGTACACATTATAAAGATGTTAAAGGAACACATTATAGACAGGTGTCCAGGAAAGTAAATATTGTGGGACGAAATAGCCAGGGATTTGTTATGGCTAGGCTTGTATAGGCCCTAGGGCTGATAGCCTAGTACCAACCTATGAACCTCTGAACCTGTGAACATAACACACATTATAAAGATGTTAAAGGAACATGGGAGACATTAATGGGTCACATCCTACTACATAATACACATTATAAAGATGTTAAAGGAACATGGGATACATTAATGAGTCACATCCTACTACATAATACACATTATAAAGATGTTAAATGAACACGGGAGATATTAATGGGTCACATCCTACTACATAATACACATTATAAAGATGTTAAAGGAACATGGGAGACATAGATGGGTCATATACTACCACATAATACACATTATAAAGATTTTAAAGGAACATGGGAGACATAGATGGGTCATATCCTACTACATAATACACATTATAAAGATTTTAAAGGAACATGGGAGACATAGATGGGTCATTTCCTACTACATAATACAGATTATAAAGATGTTAAAGGAACATGGGATACATTAATGGGTCATATACTACTACATAACACACATTAAAGATCAATGGAGACATTAATGGGTCACATCCTACTACATAATACACATTATAAAGATGTTAAAGGAACATGGGAGACATGAATGGGTCACATCCTACTACATAAGACACATTATAAAGATGTTAAAGAAACATGGGAGACATTAATGGGTTATATACTACTACATAATACACATTATAACGATGTTAAAGGAACATGGGAGACATTAATGGGTCATATCCTACTACATAATACACATTATAAAGATGTTAAAGGAACGTGGGAGACATTAATGGGTCACATCCTACTACATAATACACGTTATAAAGATGTTAAAGGAACATGGGAGACATTAATGGGTCACATCCTACTACATAATACACATTATAAAGATGTTAAAGGAACGTGGGAGACATTCTTGGGTCACATCCTACTACATAATACACATTATAAAGATGTTAAAGGAACATGGGAGACATTATTGGGTCACATCCTACTACATAATACACATTATAAAGATGTTAAAGGAACATTGGAGACATTAATGGGTCATATCCTACTACATAATACACATTATAAAGATGTTAAAGGAACATGGGAGACATAGATGGGTCATATCCTCCTACATAATGCACATTATAAAAATGTTAAAGGAACATGCAAGGCATTAATGGGTCACATCCTTCTACATAATACACATTATAAAGATGATAAAGGAACATGGGAGACATTAATGGGACATATACTTCTACATAATACACATTATAAAGATGTTAAAGGAACATGGGAGACATAGATGGGTCATATCCTACTACATAATACACATTATAAAGATGTTAAAGGAACATGGGAGACATAGATGGGTCATATTCTACTACATAATACACAATCTCATCACTGGCAGTAAAAGTAACAGCTGCATTATCTTTTTTTGTCTTTTTTGAGTGAGTTTAGCTATATCTGTTCTTGTAGTTAAGAACAAGAAACAACAATGATTCAGAAACCAGACAATAATTAAATCACACTTTTTTCTGCATGTTGAAGGAGAATTATGCACTAAATGTAACAGTTCCTTTCCCAAAAGTGCATTTCCATCCCTAGAAGATGATCACTGTACTTCCACTCATTAAAAAGCAAGTCTAAGTAGTTTTTTTTCCACTTTGTGGCATTTATATCCTTGTCATTTTCCTCAATGCACACCATGTTATGATGAACAAATTTCATGATACTTTAATTAAGAATTTGTCTCCTTTGCTACTGCATCACAATGCCTATCACATTTGAAAGTACAGCTCTTTTTTATTATTTCACACCCAGAGATATAATAAAGCTGTTTAGGCTCAAATTCACAGCTCCTTGAGACTGTGCTATCATATAAATCTGCATTATTATCATTTCTTGGGGTTCCAACCTGGTAACAACTTACAGCAACTTCATTAATTAGCTGCACTTTGCAAGCTAAGGAATATAATACTCTGGTTGACAGAAGGAATAAATATAAGACACAAAACTCATAAAAATGAAAGGCTAAGTTATCTCAGTTATTGTTGTATATTTTTTAAAACATTTTCATAGATGATGTACACATACATATGAAACACAAATGTTAGATTCACTGCAAAAAAAAATCATTGACACTTGTACTGAAGGTTCTCAAACTTAACAGCATTTCCCACTACTGTGATTTTAAAACACATAGTAGGGCATTGCAAAATCATCAGCTCCATCCTCAGTGAATTATGAGCTAGTGATAGCTTTCCAAGAAACAGATTCACATCAGCTTATCTGTCTCCATGAAGGCATTCAGAATAAAGAAGAAAAATATAATTAGCAATAAGTAGTTACAGTAGTGCTGGCAGGTTTGGATTGTGTGGAACATCATAGTAGGATATATACAGTATCTATATCTATATCTATATCCAAATATATATATTTTTATTTTCTGCCAACAGCTGTCATCTTCACAGCCACCTGACAAGCAGATATAACCTAATAGTATTGCACTGAATATTTAAACAGAAGAACTTATACAAGTAATAGAATAGGAGTTGCTGATGGGGTTTCTTAGGAACAAAAGGGAACATTGCCTTAATAATAATGCAAGGCATTAGCCCTTGTTTACATGGAAGAAACTGGATAAATTAAATGCATTTTAGGTAAAAAGATGTAAAGCGCATATGCATTCTAAGGATGAAATTTCAAAGAAGTACTAATCAAATATGAAGATGCATATAATGCAAAAATGGATACGTCAAAACAAATCACATTCGATGTTTATATTCCAGCAGCTGCCAAATTAAGATTTTTCAGACAATCCAATGTCATGCTTATGCTGATATGCACCAAGTAGCTGATCTGTTCCAGAAAACATGCACAATTTTGGTTGCATGGTACAATGTGTCATTACTTTTGTTGGCAAACAAAATACCTGCTAATATTTTTAATTCAATCAGCCACTTGTGAAAGAAAAAAAAATTAGACATCCTAAACATTGAATCTGCACCTGCTGTTTCACATCACAGTGTTTGTACTAGTAACACTTTAAATAATCTTTACAAAATGATCTTTACAAAATGGTGACACTTGTCAATTTTACTAAGGAAGTATGTGGTATGATTTTCTTTTCAGTCACTTAACCTTCTGCAGCAACATATATCTAAGAGTCCTAAGCTCTAGTGACATTCCTTCAGTTTCAAAGAACCATTAGATTGAAGTCACAGCCACTGAATACTGGAATGAAATAAGTGAAAAGTCTATTTCAAACAGGCAGATATCATTACTGCTTATCTTGACTGCTCAGACGCCATTGTGACAGATGTAATGAGTTATAAATGTGAACTCTCAAGGCTTCAAAGTCTAAACTAGGCAGGTACTCAGTGTATGCCAGTTTCGCTTCCTCTGATCTACTGAGATAAGAAGATAAGAACACATATTTGAAGACAGCGGCCTGTGGTTTTACATACTCTGTGAGTGACTTAACTTCACTAATATGTTTGTTTGCAAACTAGGAAACACAGTTGTAGTATTCATTCCTCTGGCAGGCACACTCACTTCTTTAAGAATACTCTTCACATGGTTTGACTTCTTTTGCTCGGTACAGTAATTACTAGACTTTAAAAACATGGCCATTTGCACCTACTCTTGCAGGATCTAGCTTAAATTCACATTGGCATTCTCACCAGTTTTACTGAGACTACTTTCACTGCTACTTTATGTTATTTTTTTAAATGGCATACTTTAATCATCAGTCTGAAGTTTATGGGCAATCTGTAATGAAAAGAAATGTATCATAATTGCAACATTTTATCATTATTCCTTATTTAAGTAATATCACATTGAACTTATATAGTATACATTTATGTAATATAATGAGTACCATCACTTTATATTGTATCAGGGATACATTCTGATATAAACATTTACTGATCTAATTAGAATATATGATGTTTGCAAACCATTAGAATGAATGTATGCTTTTAATCCTAGAAAAAAACTTAAGTGCTATGATTTTTTACTCTCTGTTAAAATATTAGAAGGCCTCTGTTGCCATTTTGATATATTTCAATTGGCAGGAGTTCCTGCTGGATATTACAGCAAATGACTTCACCAGGGTGAAGCTTTGTGTGTTCACACCCCCCTTAATTCACTTAAGAAACTATCAGCCCTGTGATTCTCCTGCAGTGGCCCAGTAATCAAGGAGCCTCAATTCTCACCACTAGCACCAGTGAGGGATGTACACATTGGGAGGATGACAAGTACACACACAGTAAAGTACAATTTCCCTTAAGAGCACACAGAGAACACAGTCAGTCTGGGGCTGGTTTCCCCCTCTTTCTCCAGATCCCCAATAAGGCTCCCCACTGGCACAGCTATAGAGTTGAGTCCTTAGTTAAGGTTCCAAATCAAGTCCTCCCAGCACTCTCTCTGTCTGACCAGTGCTTTGTGTCCCTGCCCAAGTAGCTGATACACACACACACACACACACACACACACACACACACACACACACACATGCACACACACAAGCACAAGCACATGCGCACACACACACACACACACACACACACACACACACACACACACACACACACACACACACACACACACACACACACACACACACTTTGAGATTTGATTTATACACAAACACACACCTGGGAAAGGCTGGCACAGGTTTACTAGCTATGCTTCCTTCTGCCCAGACCATAAGGTAGTTATCATTGCCACCAGAACCCCTCATCAGCTACTTTAAGGCCCTTCCCAAAGGGTGACCTATCTTACTGTGTAATGTTATTATTATCCAAATGGTAAGTGTGACCAAGACTTGAAGGCTATTTAGGAGTGGCCTGTACAGTGTCACCAAATACCTATGCAAGTATCCTAAGAGCTTAAATATCTCTAAACAAACCAGCTATAATTAAAAGGTTTAAATATATTTAATAATAAATAATAAAAGAACAATATTCAATAACTCAACACAGTTACTACAGAGTCATGGACTTGAGTGTAGAGTTTAACCTTTCAACAAGACCATTAGTCTGGGGATGGTAGGGGGTGGTCTTTAGGTGCTTCACCCCACAGAACTTCTACAGACAAGCCAGCAGGTCTGACGTGAAATTGGCACATCTGTCAGTCAGTATTTCTTTTGGAAAACCTACCCTGCTGAAAATTTCTAACAAAACATTTGCCATCTTTTCTGTCTCAATGGAGAACAGAGACACTGCCTCAGGGTATTTGGTAGCATAGTCTACTACCACTAGGATATACTTTTTCCCTGTGAAACTTGGGGTTCTCAGATGCCCCACAATATCCATAGCTACCCTCTGAAATGGCTCCCCAATCACAGGCAAAGGCATCAAAGGAGCTTTCACCTTGACTTGCCTTGCCTACCTTTTGGCACTGCTCACAGGTCCTGCAGTACCCTGCTACATCTCTGGAAATCCCAGACCAATAAAAGTTCTGCATAATATGTCTCTTTGTATGTTTTATGGCCATATGACCTGCAAAGGGAATATCATGGGCTATGACTAGAAGTGCCAGATGGTAGGCTCTGGGCACTACCAACTACTGTATTCTCTCACCCTCTAGCCATCCCTCAGGGGTCCATTCCCTATTCAGTAACCCTTTGTCCCAGTATACAGATTCCCCTTCCCTTCAGAATCAGGTCCCTCACTAGCTACCTCTCTCAGACCTTGTAATGTAGGGTATGAGAGCTGAGCCTGTCTCAACTCTCTCTTTGTAACCCATCCCAGCCCCCCTTCCACAGGAAGTCTGGTATCCTCTGACAGCAGTGCCTCACTGTCAGCCTGGGTACTACTACTCACCTCTGCCCTTGCAGTCACCCTGTCCAAGGGAATATCACTACCCACAAGCAGCTGTGGCTCACCTTCAGTCTCACTGCTACAGGGTTGCTCCCTCCCTGAAGTAACCACCTTACCAGTCCTGGCTGTAAGCGTGTGGTCTATCTGGGTCTCTTTCAGGTTACCAGGCCAACATGCTTATCTCCAAGTATGACTACGTGTAACTGCATGCACACAATGTACTTGCATTATCAAAATCATTCCCTATCAGGACATCTGCAGGGATATCCTGAAGCACACCTACTTCCTGGCTTCCTTTTCCACCCTCCCAATCAAGGTAAGCCATAGCCAAAGGTATTTGGAATGGTGTCCCTCCTAAAGCTCTGACTGGAGTGGACTGCCCAAGCAAGTAGTGCTCCTCTGTAACCATTGCAGGCTTCACAGTGGTTAGGTCAGAGGCCATGTCTCTCATACCCGTGGCCCCTTTCCCATTCACTAAGACAGGATATAACCTCTTGTGGTAGTTTGGTACCCTTGTTGTCTTGAGACAACCTACTGTTGGCATTTTGTCATTCCCACGTACTGGCTCTCCCACCTTTTGTTCTCCACTTTACCTCCATGGACATCTATATGCTACATGGCCCCACTGTTTGTATTTAAAAATTTTAACCCTTGGTCCTGGACATGTACCTGGACTAGTGGCTTCCCCTGCTTTTGCCGGACTCAGGGCAGTCTGGGCTGCCCAGCATGGGTTCCCTTAGACCTTGTTCTGTGCAGTGGGGCCCTGCTTGCTAGGTATAGGTCTCCCTTCTTCCCCAATTAATCTGCAGTAGTTCATTGTCTATCAGTTAACCAGATTCTCATGTCCTTAGGCAAAATGATAAGGGCTTGTTCCTTCATCAAAAGATGTGTCAGCCCTTCAAAAGTGGTGACCTGACACCCACTCACCCACCTATGAAAATAAGTCCTTAGTTCAGCAACATATTCACACACAATTTCAGCTGCCTTGTATCTATGCTCACGAACCTTTTTCCTATAAGCTTCAGAGGTTAACTTAAATAATTCTAGCAAATAGTTCTTTACAAAATTATAATTTAAGCAGTCAGCATTAGACAGTTTGGAAAGAACAGTTACAGCTTTACCATGGAGTAAAGGGGTCAGGAACTGCATCCAGAGCCTTTGGTCAACATTATACAGTTTACATACCCTCTTAAACATGTGACTGAAACTATCAAAATTATCCCCCTCTGTAAATTGTGGAAGAAATTTACTGACCTTTGTTGCTTCTGGGGTTTGGTTATCCCCTTCCCCATTACCTCCATGACTCTGGCGAAGAGTCAGCATCTCCTTTTCATGTTGCCTCTGCCTCTCCTTCTCCTCAGCTTCCAGGTGTCTCAGTCTCTCTGCTGCTTCTATTTCCAAATGCTTGGCCTCCAACTTAAGTCTCTAACTCCAGACAGATTTTTAAGTCCTCTGTGGAAAGGTTGACCTGTCCATTTTCTGAGAGTTGCACATCTCCATGGCCAGTCTGATTGTCCTCCTGGTTGCTATTTTCTGATGCAGTTGTGACTAAAGCTATAATCATGTCTGCTTAAGTCAGGCTGGCCTGCACCAGTCCTTTAGCCTGGCACATCTCAGCCAACTGGCTCCTTGTCAGCTTGGCATACTCCTCTGCTGACATGCTTGCCTGTTCTCCCTGACTAACTAAACTAACAAAAAAAAAAAATAAAACATGAACTCTGAATGTCTACTGTATGGCTGATTAAGAGTACAAATACCTTCAGTGATCACTACACAAGCTACAGGAATTCAATATCTACACGGCTACAAGCCAACTAATATGTGATGTGGCTAACTCACTACTGAAAACTAATTAATATGTGATGTGGGTACCCCATCACTGCCAAACAATTAATATGTCACGCCCCTGCACTGGCCCAGTAATCAAAGCACCTCAATCTTCACCACTAGCACCAGTGAGGGATGTACACATTAGGAGGATGACAAGTACACACACACAGTAAAGTGCAATTTCCCTTAAGAGCACACAGAGATCACAGTCAGTGTAGAGTTGGCTTCTCCTTCTTTCTCCAGATCCCCAGTAAGACTCCCCACTAGCACAGCTTTAGAGTTGAGTCCTTAGCCAGTGTTCCAAGCCAAGTCCTCCCAGCACTCTCTCTGTCCAACCAGTGCTTCATGTCCCTGCCCAAGTAGCTAACACACACACACACACACACACACACACACACACACACACACACACACACACACACACACACACATACATGCGTGCACACACACACACACACACACACACACACACACACACACACACACACACACACACACACACACACACACACACACACACACACACACACACACACACACACACACACACACACACACACACACACACTTTGAGATTTGATTTATACACAAACACACACCTGGGAAAGTCTGGCACTGGTTTACTAGCTATGCTTCCTTCTGCCCAGACCATAAGGTAGTTAGCACTGCCACCAGAACCCCTCATCAGCTACTTTAAGGCCCTTCCCAAAGGGTGACCAATCTTACTGTGTAATGTTACTATTATCCAAATGGTAAGTGTGACCAAGAATTGAAGGCTATTTAGGAGTGGCCTGTACAGTGTCCCCAAATACATATGCAAGTATTCTGAAATCTTAAATATCTCTAAACAAACCAGCCACAATTAAAAGGTTTAAATATATTTAATAATAAATAATAAAAGAATAAGACAATAATTAATAGCGCAGCACAATGACTACAGAGTTCAGAATCACAGGAAATATTTTAAAACAACATTGCCGGACAGTCTCAAATAAATACAGAAAACATCTAAACTATTCTTTACTATATTCCTATCTATATCTAAGAGAATTCACTGTACCCTAGTTACTTACTATTAGCAAGGCAGAAGTGCTGATGAGAGGATATTTCCAGGTCCAAAGACAAATACAAAATACCCAGACTCTGAGAGAGTTCCCAAATTAATATCAAAACATTACTGCTGGGTCAGCTGGATGACATCACTCTGTCAACTGCCTTCAGTTCCCAGGCTAACAGAAACCAACATCTCTGCATCAAAAATACTTGTCTCTCAGATGTGCAGCTGCTAGGAAGTAACAGAGCAATAAAAACAAATTTGAAACCTAGTAATTATTTCTGTTTCAAGACAATAGAAAGAAACATCTATCTGTAGACATCCTATCTCCTTCAGTGAAGCTGGGAGATAAACACAATCGTAAAACAATTCACTTATTTTCTTAGAGTTTGCAAGTTAACTCTGTTATTTTCCAGTAGGGTACACTGTGGTTACATTCTTGAAGCTCAGTGCATAACATACAGTTCAACACACACTTCTGCACCAGTAATTTAATATACACATAACATATACTTCTCATACATTAGTAAGACAAGCCTATGGATCATATTAATATTCACAAATGACATATGATTATTTACAAAATTCCAGATAGCTGGGCTGACAGCCTCACAGGTCCATATTCATTTTATACTGCTGAATCTGTATGGATGTTTTCCACTAGCATTTGTCAGTCTGTATGTTAAAGTCTTTTGTAACTAAGTGTTTGTATAGTACTGTAAGATGGAAAATCCAAGCAATATCATGGCTGAGCAATATCTGCCTTGGCATGCTGTGTACATCCATCAGTTCCAGAACGGCATTCCACCAAGAACCCACACAATATGGTACAGTCAATGTTTTGTTAACCAGTGGGTCATTTGTTTATGTCTCGGAATATAGAATTGCCCATGAAAGTACCCCTCTCACCGAAGTTAAGATTTTCCAGGGACAAATAACACTGAAGGATTTGTTTTCTTTCCCCTTTTTTTAAATTTCTGCTAATGTTTTGGGGTTTTAATAATATGACAGGAATAGATCCCATTCCTAAGTCAGAGTAGGATTAGAATTCATAAAAATAGAATTGCTTCACTCTTTGATGTTAGCCAAAATTGCTCTTTGCAGCACACACAATGTGCCCATAATTGCTTCCTTCTGTAGTTCATATGGGATTACATAAATTGGTAACATATTTAAGTGAGATTGTAAATTATTTTTTATCAGTTCTGCTGCTTCTACTATTATTGGAAATGTCTGGGTATTTTTAATCCATGCTGCTCTCACTTCTTGTTGCAAATCCAAATATTGTAAACCTTAGTGTCTCTCAGTATGCAAGTCGTTATAATTATTGGGTGCAGCAATTTCACTGATTAACACTACTTTTTTCAGACTATTGTACCTAGTTGTCTTGGATTTGTTTTCTTAACTGTTAGTATTGGCTGATCCCATGTGATCCAGACTTTAACATTGTCAATAATGCTTTCTGGTTCATGTTTCCAATCATATTGAGCTACTTGTTTACTGTAGTTTTTCCACAATCCCCACTGCAACACTCATGCCACATTATTGTGCCTTTAAGTATAGAGACCCTCACCCAGTAATTGGATGTGCAACTGCTTTCACTTCTGCTTTACAGAACTTGAATCTTTCTGTTTTTCCCATTTTTTTTTCTGTTGTATTTTGGGTTTCTAACACCTTGATAAGAATGAGCCACATTCTTACGTCGGGGTACAGTAAGAGTTCATGAAATTTGTTTTTGTGAGGCTTTGGTGTTAGCCAAGAATGCTCTTCTTTGTACCTGCAATATGCTCCGAATTACATCCTTTTGCAATTCATATGGGATTAAATGTGGTGGCATTTTTAAGTAAATTCTTTTTTTATTAGGTCCTATTACTCCTCCTAGTGCTGGGACTGTTTGAATAGCTTTAGTCCATGATATTCTCATTTCTGCATGCAAATCTTGGTATTTTTAACTTTGTGACTCTCGTTACATGACGCACTATAGTTGCTGGGCATTGCAATTTCAGTGGTTAACACTACTTTTGCTTTTTTTCATCTTCTTGGCCTACTATATCTGGTTTTCTTGCTTCTATTTTCTTAACTGTTGATAGTGGGTGATCCTTTGTGATCCATACTTCATTATTGTCAGAAATCCTTTGTAGTTTATGTTTTCAGCGCTTCTCAGCTACTTGTTTATTGTAGCATCTGCACAAACCTGAGTGCAACAGTCTTGCCACATTACTGTGCCTTTTGGTATACAGACCCTCGGGATGAGTATACTGCTACCAGCAATGAGATATGCAGCTCTTTCCAATTCCGTATTACAGAATTTGCATTTGTCTGTTTCTCCCACTTTTTATGGACTTTGTAAACCAGTGTGTACACAGCCAGTATCATGAGCCACCGTTATCTGCATTTCATCCTTTGGTATAAATTCACTTCTAGGCTGGAAGCCACCATAACAAAAGTATATCAACTAACAAAAAGAATGAAAAACTCACTTTAATTCCAGCCAAATAAAATCACATTAGTTAAGCACTTTCATCTTGTGTAATAGCTACAGAGACTTTTTCAGAACCAAACATATTTCCCAGGTTCTCCCATATATATATATATTTGGAGGTGATTGGGAGAACCATTTGGAATACAGGGAAATTGATTGGCAACTAAAATTAAATGCTGGTTCACCCCTAGGATTGAACAAATATATATCTATTAATCTGGTATTCATTTCGAGGGCTGCTAAGTTATGATCGAAAATGCCTGTAATAGAAGTGTGTATTGTAATATCATGGTACAGTGAAAATCTGAAAATTTGCCCTTTCCTCACTGTAGTGCGATCTCAGAGTTGGTATATATAATTAGGGGTGTGGGAGATACAGCGTCCCCACAAATGCGATTTCTATTACCGGCATTTTTAATTTTAAATCCATCGATTTTTGATGTTGTAATATAGACCATATATATACATATATATATATATACATATATAATATATATACATATATATACATATATATATATATATATATATATATATATATATATATATATAATACGATATACAAATGGGTCTATTTCAAAATATTGAAGACCCACATCAGTGAATCCCAAATCATCGAAACCAAAATAACAAAACTACACTTACGCAAAACTTGAAACCAGCAAAAACGTTCACTGGGAAACTAACTACTTGGCCACTAGGACAGCATATACACACAAGGAAGCATTTAAAACTCACCAAAGTGGGCATGGTGCACCCCAACACCTCTGATGTGGGGGTTTGCATCCCCTAACTAACTATACCAACTCCAAGATCGCACTATAGTGGGAAAAAGGGTAAATACCTCCATGGTGGCCAAGTAGTTCCTTTCCTGGGTGTCGTTTTTGATGATGTGATCATTTGCATAAGTGAGGTTGCAATATTGTTGTCTAAATGATTTCTGACTCAGTGATGTGGGTCTTCGATATTTTGAAGAAGACCCATACATACAATATATATTGACCATGGTTTAATTAACTGGTGCAAGGTACTTACTTTTTCTATTACATTTATATGTAGGGTGTTCTTAAAATTGATCGTTTTCATGTAATATTTTTTAAAAAGCAGATTTTTAATGATTCATATTTATTAGGATATATTTTTTAGGATTATTACTATAATACTGGTAATGATTCATCATGGTTTTTATTATCATAGGTTTGAAATGGACTTCTGGTAGCAGTTTTATAATTAATTGAATGGGTATCTTTTTAAGTGTGATACCCTTTTTAAAAGTAAGATGGAAGTTTATTTGATTATATCCTTAACTGAATTGCAATTTTTTTATTAACAAGCTCCCTATATGGGAGAACCTGGGAAAGGTTTACTATTGAAATTTTGAAATGAACTCTGTCGACTGTACTATTGTCGAACACGGAAGTTAGAAAACGGTAATATCGATGACAAAAAAACAACCTAGGAACGGGTTTTAACATGGGTCGAGATAAGTGTTTAGTGTTATTCCAGACTACAAACATCTCCCCTATCTTGACCCATGTTAAAACCCATTTCTAGGTTGTTTTTTGTTATTGATATTACCGTTTTTGAACTTCCATGTTCAACAATAGTACAGTCGACGGAGTTCGTTTCGAAATTTTAATAGTAAACCCCTGGGAAATATGTTTGGTTCTGAAGAATTCTCTAAAGTCATTATCCGAGACAAAAGTGCTTGGCTAATGTGATTTTATTTGGTTGTAATTAAAATGAGTTTTTCATTCTTGTTGGTACATGGTGTACTTTATTGCAGTATCTGCTGGCCTCTGGGTGAGGGCTACTGTTTTCCTGGTTCTATGTTTACAATGTAGTGTTGATCACCATTTTAAGTTTGAGCATAAATTCATCTCTCTTTAACCATTTCTGCATCAAATCTTGGTCAATATGTGGTTGTTCTATTAGCCTTCTATGCTTGACAGAATATTTTTGAGCTTTCCAATTTTCTTTTCTTCTTTTCTTTTGGTCTGGTTTTCATATTCTTTCTTTTGTTTTGTGGCACTTTCAGTTGCTCTCCGATTTTCATCTTCTTCTTCTGGTTTGATTTTCATTCCCACTCTTTTACAAAAATATAGCCAACTTCCAACACAAGAACAGTTCCTTAAACATACATTTTCATTACTGAAAAAAAAGAATCACAAAATGATAGACTTAAAACTACTTAAGCAACACACACTTCGAAAAAAATATATTTAAACTATAACCATGCATTACGATAAATGCACCATTTGTGAAATGTTAACGCAAGCAAAAATGAACAAAACTTATCTGCACAGAAGTAGGGGTGGGTAGGGTTGGGTGGAGGTGAAAGAGGGGATAGACTACTATTTGGACTCAAAGTTCTCAGCTGTTACCACAAGTGTGATCACACGTATAGTTACTATTCCATAGCAGTTACTTATTTTAATACATGTGCCAAGGGAGGAACCTTATACACTGTTTACCAGTCTGAATCTAGTTCCTGCCTTGGGTTGTTTCCTTGCTGAATTACACCCCCCCAATAAATCTTAAATGGATAAAGCACATGTGCATACTAAAAAGATGGCTAGAGAGACATGAAAATAACAATAGTTTGTTGTGTTTTTGTCAGAGCAGTGATTAACTGCTAAGTCCTATATTTAAGATCTTGAAAAAAGACCATAAAGAGAGATTCCCCTGAAAAAAGGAGAGAACTAGATCATTGTGTCAGAGAATCTGCTCAGTTGTTTAGCCTGGGGTGGAGGATGCATTTGTCAGCATTTCAGTATTGTGATAATGTTCATGGGGTAAAGTTCCTTCGCCCCAGAACTTCCTATTACACTGGAGACAAAGCTGTAATTCTGTAATTCTTTAATTCTAGTAAGTACTATGAATAATCTCAATTTGGCGGGGGGGTGGGGGTTAGTCATGGCAATTGGTACTACTGCAATTGTAAGACAATATAGCTGGAGTAACAGCGAAGATTACAGAAGAAGTCAAACAAATTCTGAGGTAGGCATAATCTATCTGTTCTGCTCTTATGATATACACATCAGAATAGTGCATTAAATCATGTCCTTACATTTTTGTGTCAATAAAGCTGAGCAATAAGACCAGGAAGGATGTTGAGATATTTGTTCAGGGCTTTGATTCTGGATAGTTTGGCAGAAAAAAAACTCATGGGGACTAGATAAACAACTGAAATCCCCATTCAGAAAATGCCATTTTGTTCCCACCTGCTTGAGCTGGTGACACCTAAGGTAGATTCTAAAGATATAATGGCACTATTTGGAAATAATAGCAAAGAAATTGCCCTGGTGTATTAGCCAGACTACTTCCATCTGTATAAATACCACCTTGGGTCTCCCCAAAATAATCAGCAAGCCTAGCTTACAACATCAGTACTGGAATATTAATCAAAACACCTGGCTTGAGAACAATCTTCAAGGAGTTAAAAGCATTGGTACAACCCGCTAATGTTAAAAGCAGTGGTACAACCCACTAATCTTAAAAGCAATGGTACAACCCACTAATGTTAAAATCAATCACAAAAGGGATAATAAGTGTGACGACCGTACCCTGGCCCAGCTATCAAGGAGCCTCAATCCTCACCACTAACACCAGGGAGGTTGTCTCCTAGAAGAGGAAAGGATAACTAATACACACATTAAAGTACAATTTCCCTTAAGTGCACACAGAGATCACAGTCCGTCTGGGGATGGTTGCTCCCTTGCTCACCAGGTCCCCAATAAGACTCCCCACTGGCACAGTTATAGGGTCCAGGTCTCAGCCTAGCTGGGCAAGCTAAAACCTCCAGTACCCCCTCTGTCCAACCAGTGCTTCGTGTCACTGCCCAAGTAGCTGACACAAAACACACACACTTTGAGAAGAGGTTATACAACCACACAGACCCTCCTGGGAAAAGGCTGGCACAGGTTCTCCAGCTGTGCCCCTATTACCCAGACCATACGGTAGTAATTCCTGCCACCACCCAGCTAATAATTATCAGCTACTAAAAGATTCTTAAAAGGGTGTCCAATTATTACTGTGCAATATTATAATCCAATGGTAGTATGACTAACAGTCAAGGCTTAATTTGGAGTGACTTAGACAGTAAAATCTGTAAATATGTAATGTACTTTAGAGGTTAAATTATCTCTACATAAACCAGCCACAGGTAAAGGTTTTAAAATATTTAATAATAAATAATTAAAACACAAGACAAAACTTCTACAGTACAATGCTACTCAAGTTTAGAGATCACACATAAACTTAAAACAATATCGTAGGAAAGATCTGATTTCAAAGAAAAATACTTAGTCTAACTTTCTTCTATGTTTACCTATTCCTAAGATAAATCACAGTGCTATTATCTTACTTACATACATAAAGAGCAAGCAGTGCTGGGTTAGATGCCCAAGATCAAAATGTTTTTAGTCTCTCACTTAACAATAGTTTTTAAACATTAACCAACAGCTCTGGTGGGGCCCTCCCAAAGTACATCATTTTGACACTTAGGTTTTCTCAGGCCACAAACTGCATTATTTAGCAAGCTAACACCTGCTCAGGAAACTGCAACAATGCAAGGCATTTCACATATACACTCTGTTAGAAACCAGAGCAATAAAGCACCTTCCACATGTAAATTCTGGTCCTTAACTTTAACCTTAAAACAATGGGCATGAAACCTTCATCCAGACCCACTGGAGCCGACTTGTAAACATCAAAGAGATTCATAAGATCTTTTCAACTTCTAAAGACACATTTGAAATGCTTGGCTTGTTTTTCCTTACATCAGATGGCAATGTTGCAACAATCTCAATTCCAGAACCTGCCCTTGCCATGACCCTACCTAGTCTTTCTTATCTTTATGTACCCCCAAAAGGACCATACTTAGTACCTCATTACACCCCTCTCTCCAATGTGTCTACTATACATTTGCACAATTTTATACAAACAAAAAATGTTTATTGTTGACCTATTGAACTATATCAATGTAAAATTGTTACTTAGCTTCTTTTTAATGCAACTTTAACTTTATGCTTGTAACCCAACATATGTGAATCATTTTGCTATAACTGCTATTATATCAATATTGTTTAAAATTGTACTTGTTTTAAAATGTATTACTGGAGCTTTTCTCCTCAGGTTTCCACTGAAAATGGGCCACAAGTCCAGTTGGACAAACCTGGTTAACAAATGTAAATAAATAAATAAATAAATAATCTTGAAGTTCACATTTTACAGTGTTTTCTTTCATTTAAAAAACACAAGCCTGTATTTTACATTTATTTATACAGTTGATAGAATTATGTATCAAATTCTATTTGACTAGGCTAGCAGCCTTTGCCCATCTTCCTCCAATCTTCACATCTCTTCCCCCCATGGGGAACTCAAGCAAGTTTTTCAAGTGCCTCTTGAGAAACATCGCTTGAGAGTGTTAGGTCTACCTGGGTGTACCTCACCCCATTCCCTGTCTTGAGAGCCCATCTGCACTGGCATTGCTACTCCCACTGCGGTGCTGCACTGACATATCATATGCTTGCAACCCCAGGCTCCATCTTAGCAACTTGGCATTTTGCTGACTGGCTCTGTTTAACCATGTTAGAGGGTTGTGATCTGTCATCACAGTGAATTTTCTTCCATACAGATAAGGCTGAAGTTTTTGTAGTGCCCACACTATGGCTAAACATTCCTTTTCTACCACTGCATAGCATTCCTCCCTGGGTTGGAGCCTACGACTGAGATAAAACACTGGGTGCTCTTCTCCCTCTGAAGAAATCTGGCTAAGTACATTCCCCACCCCATAGTTTGAAGCATCCACCAGCACAACAAATTCTTTGCTATAGTCTCGACTGGCTAACACAGGGGGTCCTCCCAAAGCTTCCTTAAGCTTCTGAAATGCCTGCTCACATGCTGGGGTCCACACTACCTTATCTGGACTGTTCTTCCTTGTCAGGTCTGTGAGGGGAGCAGCTATGGTACTATAATTCGGAACAAACTTTCTGTAGTCCCCTGTTGTCCCTAAGAATGCCCTCACCTGCTTTTTGGTAACAGGTGCAGGCCATGCCTGAATGGCTTCCACTTTGACAAATTCTGGCCCTTAACTTTAACCTTAAAACAATGGGCATGAAACCTTCATCCAGACCCACTGAAGCCAACTTGTAAAACATCAAAGAGATTCATAAGATCTTTTCAACTTCTAAAGACACATTTGAAATGCTTGGCTTGGTTTTCCTTACAGCAGATGGCAATATTGCAACAATCTTGAAGTTCGCATTTTACAGTGTTTTCTTTCATTTAAAAAACACAAGCCTGTATTTTACATTTATTTATACAGTTAATAGAATTATGTATCAAATTATATTTGACTAGGCTGGCAGCCTTCGCCCATCTTCCTCCAATCTTCACAATAAGTGTTAGAAATATCTCCATGTTTCCTCTCTGAACAATCAGAAACAGTCCTGGAAAGGAGTCAACCTCCTCAGTGCAGTATAAAATATTTTAACTCATAATATAAGCCTGAATGTCTCATCCAATACCCTGTCTCATTTAGTATCAAACCCAAGCAATCCCCTAAGACACCAACTGCAATATTTTGGATACTGCTTTTCATACCCTCATCTCAGATGGTATCTGTTCCTCCATCAAGAAATTAATGACTAAACCCCACTCTGAAGCCTTACACATAGCTAATGACATCCCGAATATATAAAGTTAACAGTTATCACAACAAGCAGGACATAAGCATAGATAAAAAACAATTATTTAACCAGTGGTACCTCAGAAAACTTTGGAAAAAGGCCTGGGTGAGACCACTTCAAGGGGGAGAAAATCTGTACTGATAACTCTAGAACTATCATCCTCATCTGTATACCCCCTACCCTGAGCAACACAAGATTCAAATGTTTGCACTTAATGGTCAAGGAGTCCATGATGATTAAGCTCTCTGATCCACTCTTGAATAATATGCACAACGGTAATGCTATAGAACTCTCCACAGACCTTTATGAAAGCATATAATCATGACACGTCAGCTCCCTTCGGAAGAAACAAAACATTGGATAAGATCTTCCATTTGCAGTATTCAAACTAAATAGGTTATAGATCTCAATGATTAAAGAAAGTGAATTGTGAAATTTAACCTTGCTAATATGAAACTTAGTGTCTGACACAGATTAATAGTTGCCCACACCTTCTATTCTCCATCCTTTTAAATCACATTTGAGAAGTTTACAATCTTGTCATCTCTTTCCAATATGTTGATGACAGTCTGTTTCATTTTATAAAAAAGTAGTGCTTAAAATGGGTACAGATATGTAGCATGTCTTATTTCTTTAAGTATATTTCTAACAGTATAGTGTCATAAGGGGCTATATTGATTCATTGAAGGTTCACATGAATGTTCATATCTGAAAAAAATTATGTAGGGAAAGGAAGCAGTTGGCCAGCAGCACAAATGTGCCCTTTTCCCCACTGTAATGTGATCTTGGAGTTGGTATATATAGTTAGGGGGTGTGTGGGGGCACAGCCTCCCACTTTGGTGGGTTTTACATATTGAGGTATCTGTTCTGGTGTTGTTTTGGCCAAATGCTTTATTTCCCTGTTTACATTTTTTCGATGAGAACATTTGCTGAAATGAATGTTCGATGGTTAGGATTCAATAAAGAAAGATTCATTGAATCGAACCTTTGATGAATTAATATAGACGTGTCATAATAGGTATTGGTAAAACCAAGGCTGCAATATTTGGGAGCAGTTCTCTAACATTCAGAACCATCCTTGACAGCTTCAGTGCCTCCAAACATAGCAAATAAATTAGACCATTGAGCATTATAGGCATTGAGCCTTCCAAGTTTATCAGCAGAAGTCGCACACTCCGTATATTAGTCACGTAATGAGTAAAGCCCACATGCAACTTGGGTAATTCTGTAGATTAAAAAAATAGTTTTTCCAGACGTGAAAATGACAGTGGCCAGAGCCTGTATCATTATGCTAGTTATCCTTGGAAGAGACCTTCTCCCTTCATCATGTAAGATAGTTTAATAATTCCAGAAGATTGCCAGATCTGATGTCTAACTTCAGTCATAGCTTACCCCTGTCACACTCTTACTTGTCAGATGCAGTTTTTTGCCTCACTGCATGACCTATTAACTTTTAAATCTGCATCATTCATAGGTATTTTCACAATTATGGTCATATATATATACACATCCCAGACTGGTACTTTTAGTCATGGTGAACAGTTTGTGTATCCTCCTCCAAAAAAAAAGGAAGTGCTTCAAAATTTGAACAGCTGACTTACTGAAGTTTGATGGGAACAAAATTAATGGTTTGACTGGAAAACATGAGACCATTAGGAAATGAAATTATTTAGTGGAACCTGCAGCTGATGCTCCATGTCAATGAAGCTAATTAAGAAAACTGCCCCCATGAAGTATGCACTTATCCATAATTAGTCTTGGGTGCAGAATGTCTGTGCTATAATCTCTGATCCAACCTATGAACTTTGAGTGTAACACAATGGTTCTTACCTTAATTATAGTTCTTAACATTGACCATCCAACCCAAAGCACAACTGTAACTACAACTAGTTGTATAAATGCCACCTCAAGTCTCCCCTGAAATGAGACAACTAGCCTTGTATGACTAATCTAGTCAACAAAAGATAAATAAAAAAAAATAAAACTATATATATATATATATATATATATATATATATATATATATATATATATATATACGGGTCTATATTGAATCAGTGAATGCTTAAAAAAGCGAACGCTGATTCATCTACCCTATTTCAGCAAATGCTAAAAATCCCGAACACCCGAAACAGCAAATTTTTTCTCAGGGAAAAATAATCACTGGGCCGGTTTCGGGAGTTTGCCATTTCTTAAACTGTGGTGCGATCTCGGAGTTGGTATATTTAAGTAGGAGGGTTTCGGGGGTGAAGCCCCCCACATTAAATACTGTTTTAAGTATTTTATTTATTTATTTTTTTTGTGGAACAGCGATTTTTTTCCCTGGGAAAAAATCGCTGTTCTGAATATTCGGCATTTTCAGCGGTCACTGAACTAGGGTCGATAAATAAGCATTCGCTTTTTTAAACGTTCGCTTATTTAATATAGACCCTATATATATGTGTATGTTTGTATAGCCCTAACCATAATTATAACCATAACATTACCATCTGGGGCTAGGCTGAGATTCTGTCTAAGGATTAGGATTTAATTGGAGTCTGAGAGGTGAATTACATTTAAGGATACAATGTGAGTGAAGGTACAGGTTTCACTGGGTAAATACCTAATACATTTAATCTTGCTAATATGAACAAAAAAAAAAAATCACAGAACTAGAGTTACATTTACTGCTGAGTTTGGCGTTCTGACGTTCTTTGAAAGCTGGGTTAGACTTAGAGGGTCACTTACTTCAAATATGTTTACTTCAGGAATTTCCCTAATAAACAGCCTTCAGACTTGGGGGGGCTGAGACTAGGTTGTATGCTGGGGCTTATTGTCATGAATTGAGAGGCTGTGCTAATCATAGACAGGAAGTACAAGTGACGAGAATCTTTCTTTTGGTATACTTAAAAAAATCAACATTGCAAGCATAACCCTCAAAGGTACAGTTATGGTTGAGTTTAATGCAGGAGTTGGGTGATGTGAGTCCTGAGGATTAGGTTAACCTGAAGGGGCTTATTTCATGTATAACAATACCCTATGTATCAGACAGAAAGTTACTGGTAGAAATAGAATTACACTCAAGCTTATAGCTGAGAATTCAAGTTATCACAAATCTCAAGGACTGTGTTGATCTTAAGGAGACAGTTGGAGAATATAAGTTGACTTGTATTAGTGTATCCTTAACCAACAGCCTAATCATAGCCTTTGCATAAAAATGTCATTTTTGTAGATGAAAAAAAACCCTCGTATCCAATTTACAGAGGGTTTCATCTCTGTACCCACTTAACATAATCAGCTCTGAGTTTACTGCACTTTTGGGGAAGATGATTCCCCCTGTGCTGTGCAATCTCAATTCATGCACAAATGCAGTAGTCACACACACCTGTCCATTGAATGATTGTCCTCACACAGCTCTCTAATATTGTGCTACCCTATTTCCAAGCTAATGCCATATTTGAAGGGCTCTACCAAAAAACAGAGTTTTGGTAATCCTTTTCACCCAGTGTACTTTTTGAGGGATAAGCCTGACTGCCTTTACTCTATCAGTGCAACTTCTGAAACATGTTTTGCAGATGAGTACAATCAGTACTTGTATCTATTTACACATTCTGCTTTTCTTCCATGTATTTTTATGGAAGCTTTACAATTTAATGAATGCTAACCATAAAAATGCAATCTTCCTGATCCCAACGTTCTGAATGTACAAGTCTCAAAACAATGCACTGCACATCAGCTCATCCAAGAGATCACAGTTATCTGAGACATTTTTCATGTTTTTAATGGCTTTACTTTTTCACATGGTTTTGCAATTCTAGACCCAATATGCATAGGTATGGGGGTGTGGGTGCAAGGGGGGTTAGCACCCTGCAAAATACAATTTTAATCTTTTCGCATCCACATGTTTGATGGGTGTGTTGTTGGATGAGTTTGGTTAATCCAGTTTATTTTTGGCAGGATGTATATTAAGTATTCATGATAGATTCATTTCTTACATTGACCTTCTTATTCAGTGCATTTGGGGAGGGGTATTCCTGCCAATGCCCCACCCCCGAGAAAAATTTCAAAATTATTTCCAGATCACTGTAATCAATTTATAAACTGACAGCCTACACTCACGTGCACACACACAGACACACACAGACACACACACACACACATACACACACACACACACGCACACACACACACACACGCACACGCACACACACACACACACTCACACACACACACACACACACACACACACACACACGCACACAGACACATACACATGCACACACACACACACACACACACGGACATAGACATACAAATGCACACATGCACACATAAACGCAAACACACATACACACATGTATACACACACACACACACACACACACACACACACACACACACACACACACACACACACACACACACACACACACACACACAGATAATTGTTGAAAGTTTTAGAGCTTCCTTACAAAGTTCAGAAGTAGAGAGAAATGCACTCACTCTGTACTTTAATTGTTTTTTGTTATCAACTGACTACATGCCTGACTGTTTGATTCAGTAGCATCCATATCTCTCATCAGTCTTGAGTTTTGCTGTAAAACTTAGCCAGGTTCCTCGAGTGTATGTCATCAACAATGAGAACTAAGGTCACCAAATAGAACAAGATTGCTTGTAAGATATCAGTGCATATATTTTGATTCATATTTTCATTTAGGTAATGTCTGAAATTGGTTCTTGTGATTCAATTAAGTCAGTTAACAAAAATAAACAGTAAGTATGTAATAAATCAGATTGTTCCTTCTACCTCTTCACAGATTGTTTATTAATGCACGTAATCTCATTTTCAAGTCTGTGCGTAAACAATGTGACATTTAACAAATATTTGTTTGTGATAACTGTTAGCTTGCACTGAAGCAAACTGCAGAAATTGTTGTTAAAGATGTGTGATAACAAATGAGAAAGTATGAGGCAGAGTGAGAGCAGAAAAAATTCACAATGCCTGTATTTGGCTGCTAATCTTCATTGATGCATCCTCCATGCTTTTCTGCAAATTAATTCCATTTAACTTTAACTTCATCTAACACCCCCTCTTCTCGTCTCTTAACTCCTTCCTCCTTCCCCCATCCTTCTCCCACTAGTTCTCCCGCTCCCTCATCTCTAACAAACTACCTTCTCCTGTATTCTGTGACTGACCTTTTAGTTTTACTAACCCCAAGCACCTCCTTCTCTGGCTTCCCCTCTTCTCACTTCCCTACCTCAGTGCCATCATAAATCCTTACTCCTGTGCCTTCACACTAACCTTTACTTCCTTGTCTCCACTTCTTGATCAAATATAGATTCAATTGATTTACTATTTTACTTTTGAGTAAAACAGCTTGCTATTCTCTATTGCCAAACATCACTGTATTATGTTTTATTTGATGCACCTGATTTCTTCATTGAATCATACTTCATAATATGTAATTTTTATTTTTTTTTGTTTTTCCAATAAGTTTATCTTCTGTAATTTTACTTTTTATGCAAATGATGTTTTAATTTTGTTTTGTATTCTATGTATGTACCTTGGAGCTTTTCTCCCTAGGCCTCCACTGAAAATGGGCTAGCCTGGCCCAGTAGACTTTCCCGGTAAAAAATATCAATAAATAATAAATAAATAAATAATTTAAAAGGTCAGATGAAGATTTTGATGTTATAGTAAGTAGTAAAAGTACTGACATATCCAAAGGTGTCTGCCCTAAATAACTTTATTGTCCAGACAGTAGTGCCTGGTTTTGACTTTGTAGAAGAAAGGATACAAGTTGAACTTGTAGGAGTGTGTGATAATAATTCAGATAGTGTGTTTTCCCATGGCAACTAGATGAAAGTTGTTAGGCATTCAAATGCTGCTAGTGTTCAAACACCAGAATATGTGATCAACTCTCTCAATCCTTCTGAAAGAGTTAAATCACAAGTGAACCAGATGTGATTGTAACCTGGTGATGTTGAAGGCTAATGAAAGAGATGCCCATAATATGATAAGAATATGATTACGAATTGCAGTAGTAAAAATACATACAACAAGGGTATTAATGTAGATTCTGCCAGAAATTCATTAAAAGGTATAGCTTTTTCTACTAAAAGGTCATGGTATGAAAACAATGTTCATCAAATCAGGATGTAGAATAAACAAATGTTACAAGAAAAAAGAGAAGCACTCTGGAGGGTGCCATTAGTGTTGATAATTTATCCCCACAAACTTTGTCTAACTTGAATTTACAAGCATTATACAATGCTGGTTGGCAACATCTGGGGCACAGTCTCAAGAGCAGATTACTGTTGATCTTATGGAATGTGGCATTTTACCAAGGATTCAGTGAAGCCAGGTTATTGTGTCTTGACTGAGATGTTGTACTATCTCATATATTAAACAATGATACACTGTTAAAAAATAACATTCTAAGATATGATGGTGTGGGTAAAACTCATCTAGAATTATTTAAGAAAGAAATTAGAGCAACAATTGTCTTAGCTGAAGAGGTGAAATTCAGACTTTTGCTGTGAGATATCATTCTAGCCGCATGTTGGCTAGGTGGTGTACACTAAACAGGCAAGAGAAATGACTAGCAAAGGTAGGCTTTTTTCAGGGGGTTGGGGATGATAACCCTATGTGAGGAATTTGTAAGGAAAATGGCAATAAAATTACTGTGGTGGTTAAATCTTTTTTGGCTACCCAGGTACCAAGTAAGACAGACAGTGATATCTGCAGAACAGATAAAATGTTGTTGGCAAATAAAATAAGCATATATACTGCACTTGGCGATCTGGAGAAAATAATTTGTATAGACAAATATGATGTGGTAATAATCTCTGCGATATGGTTCAGTAAAAGGAAATGCTCCCTGTGCATCTTTGAGTATAAGGGTCACCATCACTTTAGCATTTGGAAAAAGGGAGAGGGTGTCAATGTATTTATCGTCAAGGTATCCCCGTAATACTATATTGTCATAGGAAAAGTGCAAATTACTGATAGTAAGAATTATGTTAGGAAAGACACATTGAGATGTAGCCTTGTTCTGTCACCCACATACTAAATCCATAATCTCAGATTCTGGTTTTGGCAAAGTTATCCTTACCTGCTTTTCTAACGGGTATGACATAATTGGAGGGGATATAAACACTCTATGTGTCAGCTGGAATGTGCCAAATAGTAGCTCTGTGTTAGTAGATACAATTGTGGAGCATAGTGTCCTGCTTTGATATTCACAAGTTCTAAATGGGACCACTAGGAGGGAAAATCCTTTAGACGTCATCTAGGTTAGTGAAAAAAATAATGGTTTTCAGTTGCGATATTTTATGACAGCTTGGTACTTCAGATCATCTGGGACTTGAGTGTACAATTAAAGTTCAGGATGCCATATCTAATACTGTGGTTATGGCAACATGGAGGTTTTACAGTGTAGATTACCTGGCACTTAACAACAAAATTAAATCTTAGCTGTGGAAAAAAAACATTATGAATAGTGAAAGTATAATCAATGTTTGATTTTTTACAATTTTATTTGTATGTTAGTTGAAAAGTTTATTCCTTTAGGTAAATCATTGAATGATAGAAATAATTTCAGAGATTGGTGGTCAAATAAAGTTTCAAAAGCTAAGATGTCAATGAAACATTACTGACAGAAGGCTAAACAAACTCCAAGCCAGAGAAATATGTTATTGCATGACAAAGCAAATATCTATCTATCTATCTATCTATCTATCTATCTATCTATCTATCTATCTATCTATCGGAGGTTGGTTCAGAAAAGTTTGAGAATTTATGAACAAAGAGTGTCATCACACAACAACAAAATGTTGTTTAAACTATTTAGAAGTTATGGGAAAGACCAAGTGTTCAACTATCATTTAAAATATAAAAGGAATTTAATTACTGACCCATAGTAATCGGCTGTGGTGTTTGGGGATAATCTCTTGGGTGAAATAAATAGAATTGATTCCTCCTCTGACATTATATTTAGCAAATACAATAACAAGTGCCCTACAATTGTTCTTAATATTATCCAGATTTCTTTAAGGGTTGTTAAATGAAATTATGTACCCAGATCAGATAGGCTTCATGGTTTCTTAAAACAATGTGGTTAACTTGGTTGATTACCTATCTAAATTGTTTCAAGATTCAATTGCTTATGGGTATGTACCTGAGATATGGAGGCAGAAGGAGATTATTTTTGTACTAATTTCTAAGTTTGTTGGTGTGTCTCAGGTAGGAAATTAAAGGCCAATAAGCCTAGCCTATATTTTGGTCCAAATGTTTTGAGCGAACCATATATAAAATAAGTCAAGTGTGAGGCTGGTTCTGTTTGGAATTTTTATGACATAATTTACAGTATATGACAATCTATGCTTTTGATCTTTTTTAATTTATCCAAGTCTTTTGGGTTTCTAATACCATGATGTCAAGGTATGATTAAATTTCATGAAGTTAGTATTGTTTCAGCCTTTGATGTTAGCTAGAAGTGCTCTTCGCAGCACCTGCAATATCCCTGGTAATGACTCCTTCTGCAATTCATATGGAGTTACATGTATCAGTAATATATCTAACTATGATTGTAAATTCTTTTTTATAAGACCCATTGCTCCTACTACTGTTAGAACTGTCTGAATATCCTTCTTCCACATTGCCCTCATTTCTGCCTGCAAATCCTGGTATTTTATGACTTTGTGTCTGTACATAAGACACTGTAGTGACTGGGTTCAGCAATTTTAATAATCAATGCTACTTTTGTCTTCTTTTCATGGACTACTATATCTGGTTTTCTCACATCTATTTTTTGAACTGCTGGTAATGGGTGATCTCATGTTGATATAAACCATCATTTTCTACAATGTTTTGTGGATCATGTTTCTAGTGTCTTCAGCTATTTCAGTATTATATTTGCACAATCCACAATGCAATAAGTCTTGTCAAATTATTACGGCTTTCAGTATACCGTCCTTCAGCCATTAGTATATCACAACCAGCAAAAAGATGTGCGATTGGTTCCAATTCTGTTTTACAAAATATACATTTGTCTGTTTCTCCCACATGTTCAATGGACTTTGTAAACCAACGTGTATGTAGCCCACTATCTTTTGGTTTAAATTCACCTCTCCTTAACCATTCCTGCATTTGACCTTGATCAACTTCATAGGTTCATAGGTTCATAGGTTGGTACTAGGCTATCAGCCCTAGGGCCTATACAAGCCTAGCCATAACAATTCCCTGGCTATTTCTTCCCACATTATTTACTTTCCTGGACCCCTGTCTAGCAGGGCGACTGATGTGATCCCTGGGGTGAATTTCCTTTCTCCCATCCAATAGTCAAGGTTCCTCTTGAAGAGGTCCAAAGAGGCACTCTGCTTTACATGTATGGGCAATCTATTCCAGAGTCTGGGGAGTCTCTGGGTCAGGAACCTATCCCTCCAGCATGTTTTGTTTATTGTGATGACAAGGCTTAGATCCCTTGAACGTGTAGCTCTGAGGGACTGGGATTTCTTTAAGTGTAGCATGCCCAACAGCTCTGGGTTTGACATGGCCTTGTATGTTAAGCAGGGATCACCTCTGGACAGAGTATAGCTGGAGTTTGAGGCCTTTCCAGTTGTTGCAGATGTCTTGAGAGGTACATACCAAATGGGGCGTTGTATTCTATAATGGGTCTAATGAGGATGAGTACAGTGGGACAATGACCTCCTTTTTCTGGATGAAAAGCCCTTTGTAATGAGGTGTGCCACATAGAAGGATTTCCTGACTGTTGTGGCGATGTGGTTATCGAAGGTGAGACCACTGTCCACCTGTGTCCCTAAGTCTCTTATCACACTTTCTGTGTTTAGTGTACTGCCACCTATATGGTAATTCATGGATACATGTTTTTCCCAAAGGGATAACAATACATTTCTTGGCATTGAGCTTGAGCCCATGGCTCTGGCACCAAGCATCTGTTTCTGTAAGGCCCTTTTGTAGTGTATCCACATCATTTGGGGATTCAATAATGGCTCCCAGTTTGCAGTCATCTGCAAACTTTGTTAACAAAGTCCCTTAGTGTTGACCTGTACTTCAGAGAAGTAGATGCCAAACACCCCAGGACTGAACCCTGAGGTACTCCACCTTGTCTGGAGCTGGATTTGGACGGCTACTTTTACAGTGTGGGTTCTATCAGTAAGCCATTTAGCAACCCATTGGGTGACATAGGGATTAATGCCCAACTTAGTAAGTTTATCTATGATTCCAGAGTGGGGGATGGTGTCAAAGGCCTTGGCAAGGTCTAGATAGGCTGTGGACCACTTGTCCATGGCTCTGGAGACTGATTCAAAGAAGTCAATCAGGTTCAGGAGACAAGATCAGCCCTTCACAAACCCAAACTGGGTGGGGTCCAGTATTTGAAGGTTGCCAATGTCTTTGTTTATAAGTTCCATGATAATACGCTCCATGGCCTTGCAGATAAGGCTTGTCAGACTGATGGGACGGTAGTTTCCGGGATCCAAGGTGGATCCCTCTTGGGATAACTGTAGCTCTGCGCCACTCAGTAGGCACGAAACCTGAGGTGAGGCTATGATTAAACATGACACTCAGGTGAGGTGCCAGTTCATATTGTAGTTCATGTAGTACACAGCCCGGGATGTCATCTGGTCCCATGGATGCTATATTCTTGGCTTTAGAGAGTGCGTTTTGTACCTGTGTGTCCGTTATTACTGGAATTTGGCAATCTTCATTGAGATGGGCCATTTAGGGGTGAGAGGGGTGAAGTTGGCACTGAATCCAGGATATTGGCAATATCCTTCAGATCAGTATATTTAATGCCATTCTGTTTTAGCTCAGAGCAGATCTGAGCATTGCCATTTAGATTCTTGACATAGTTATAGAATGCTTTGTGGTTGTCTTTGAAATCTTTGGCAATTTTATTTTCGTAACTAGCTTTGGAGGATTTTATGAGGCATCTCAGTTTCTTACTGAGGCTAGTAAGGAGTTTTGCATCCAGGGATTTTCCTCTTTTCTGCAAAAGTTTCTTCCTTTTGTTGTAAAGTTTGTTTATGGCAGGGGACCACCAGATTGGCTTCCTTTTTTGAATGAGAGCATTTTGGTTCTATTTGGGATGCATGAGTGGATGTGCTACAGTGCCGTAGTGTAGGATTCAGCAGTTGAACTTTCAGTTCCCGTCTGCATGGGTGTCATGAAGTTTGTCACTTCTGACTTGAGTAGCATGAAGTTGGCTTTGGAGAAGTTTTTTATGGCGGTTTCTTTACTGGGGGGTGGGGGTGGGATGTGGATGTTAAGGATGATTAGCTTATTGTCAGACCTGACTAATGAGGGGGTGACCATAGGTATGGAGCATTGATTTCCCATGTTGGTAATGACCAGGTCTAGGATTTTGGAGCAAAAACAACGAGCACAGTATCCACCAACAAATTTATTTAAAACTCAAATAACTCTCTCTGACGTCTCGGCCAAAGCCTTCAAGGAGAATAAAACACTTTCAACATCATAGCAATATATACATCTCACTATAAAATAATTATACAATTAATCAATTTAACTCACACATTAATAAGATAATGCCTTCCAATTGAGCTCCTCATTTAGCCCAAAAGGAGACATAGTTTTAAATTTCAGAATGTACACAGCTTCTTTTTGCAGTAAAAGAGTTTTCACATTCACATTGTGATATACAGAGACACAAATTTGTTCTAGTATAGTGCCTTTTAAACCTTCACTACATTTATTATGAAATATTGGAGCCCCTGGTGGGACTATGGATTAGTTGATCCAGGGCGTTGGAATTTATGAATTCCAAGAACAAGGTGTTGGGACATGAGTAGTTTTCCCAGTTAATGGCAGGGTAGTTAAAATCACCCAGTATAAGGGTGTTTGGTTCTATCTTAATATTTTCCAGTATGTTTAGAAAGGTGTAGTGAGAATCTTGGGGTATGGTGGGGGATCTGTAGCAAGCTACAATTTGGATTGCAGTCTTACTTAGTTTTAGTTGCACTTGGAGAATTTCAGACACATTGTGTTGGCCAACTAGCCTGGTGGTGTGAATATCCTTGGTGAATATTGACACTCCTCCACCTTTAGTGTTTCGGTCCTGGTTTGGTGGCCGAAAAGTGTGGTAAGAGTTGTAGCCTGGTATTGCAGGGGTGCTCTCTGGAGCCTTGAACCAGGTCTCAGTTACTGCACAACTTGAGGTTGTTCCAAGAGTTTTCTACACTTGCAACTATATTTATGCATTTTCCACATTTCTTGCCTTCTCATCTGGTCCTTCAGCTTATATTCTTTCTTTTGTTTTTTGGCACATTCAGTTGCTGCCTGATTTTTATCTACTTCTGGTTTGATTTCCATTCCTGCTTGATGCCGATATGCTTCTGATAGCCTAAGCAGGGAAGTCATCTTAGATTTATTCTCCTGATGTTTCAAAACTTTCACTATATTTGTTTCATGTGAGGTCAGCAGATATGTGTGGAGTCCCACAACTGCAGATCTATACATGTAATCAGTTTCATGGAGGCCCATCCCTCCTTTAGAACAGGGAATATATAATCTTGGTATACACTGATTTTTATAAATCATTTGGTGAGCATGAAGCATTCTTCTTGTTTTCCTGTCTAATCTATCCAACATGTTTTGGGGCTAGTCAGTCACTTGAAAACTGTATTTTAGGACAGGATGAATAAATTGGTTTATAGCTTGGGCTTTGTTCCTAGGGCTGTTTTCAGTATTAATTTGATTCTTCTAAAATGCTCTTTACTAAGTTTTATTTGCATTTGTTCATGTTTGATTGTTGATCCTTCATCAGTTCCCAAATATTTATACACTCCCTCTTGCTCAAGGTCTTTTATATCACACTCTTATCCCAAACTGATGTTTTCTTGGTGCTGCAGTTTTCCTGCTTTAAAGGTTGCTTTTGCACATTTATCAAGACCAAATGACATTCTTATACCATCTGAAAAAAGTTTTGACCAATTGCAGTTTTGCTTTCAGTTCCTCATTTGATGAGCTATGCAGTTTTAAATCATCCACAAAAAGAAGATGAGAAGTCTTTACACTTTTTTGGTTTTTGGAAGCCACACTGCAGCCATGACCTCATCTGTTAAGTAAACACCTTAATGGGTTAAGGGCAAAACAAAACAGCAGTGGTGACAAAGAGTCACCCTGGAGTATCTCTCTTTGGATTTTTATCCCTGGAATAATAATTTATCCTTTAGCATGGCCTAACTGCAAAGTGGTCTGCCACTGTTTCATGGTCATTGTAATGTAGTCGATCAGTGTAGGGTGTATCTTATACATCTTTAAGCACTTTTTTATCCATGAATGTGGGATACTATCAAATGCTCTTTTGTAGTCTATCCATGCCATACTTAGATTCTTCCTCTTTTTACAGTTCTCCGTTATGATGTTATTTAACAGCAAATGGCCCTTTGTTACATATGACTTACTTCTGTTTCTCTTTTGTTCTATTGCCATAATTGAGTTTTCTTCTAAATGACTATAAACTCTGTCGACATCAATTCCAGTGTATAGTTTATACGTCACTGGAAGGCAAATTATTGGTCTATAGTTTTTATGATGGCTTGCAGGTTCACTCTTAAGTAAGAGTATTGTTTTTCCTGTTGTTAACCAGGTTGGTGTCTGTTCGGTGTCTATATTACAACATCAAATGCTTAAAACAGCGAACGATGTTACATCGACACATTTTCAGCGAAAGCTGAAAATGTTGAATCCAAAGAACAGCGATTTCTTAACTAGGAAAAAAAAATCGCTGTTCCAACCCACGCAAATAAAACACATTACACACTTCCAAACACATACACACATACCCAATCCTAATTATACCCCCCCACAAAAAAAAACAGTAAACAACTAAATACACATATGCACATAACCCAAACATACATTTAATGAAAAAAAAAAAGTAAACATTTTAAACCATATGCACTTACTTTAACCCGCACCCTAACCCTAAGGTCAGTAATTCTCGCACATTTACATAAACAGCTCCAAACACATACACACTTACCTAAACCCTAATTCTACCCCCACAAAACAAAAGTAAACAACTGAAAACACATACACACGTAACCCAACCATGCATTTAACACAAAATATAAAACAGTAAACAGTTTCATACATATGCACTTACCTTAACCCGCACCCTAACCCTAAGGTCAGTAACTGTTGCACAATCATGTCTGGGAGCTATACTGGACAAGGGACCACACTACACTTCAGAACACGGCAAAACAACGAAGTGGTCAAGCGACTTCTTTCCCAGGGAAAGAATTCGCTGAACTGCCGCTTCGCTGTTTTGCCTGTTCACTCTACATGTGCTGACAAAAACGTATTCGACATAATGCGTTTTCGTTGTACTCATAGGAACCCGTCTGTTCGGGGAGTACACACAAATTGTTCTTACTCATAGATAAGTCTTCATATTAAGATGTTAATACTTTTAACCAGAAGTTAGGTACGGCATCTGGGGCTGGGAATTTCCAGTTAGGAGCTTTTCTTAACTTTGTTTCAATCTCTCTGGCTGTCACTTCATCCCATTTCATATCCTGTACGTTTGAAGTTCTTATTCTTTCTTTTACTTCTTCTGTCTGTTCAGCATGTTTGTTATGTTCCACAGGATCCTTATAAATATTTTTCCAAACTGTATCTATTTCTTCTTTTTTTTGTGGTGTCTCAATTCCTTTTACCTTGTTTTCCAGTTCTCTATAAAACTTTTTGAGTCATCAATAAATTGCTTATTTTATACTTTTCCTTTATATTTATCTGCATATTTTGTAAACATTTCCGCCTGTGCTGATATTTTTAGTTTATTATTTGTGATAGTGCATGATAGATCCTGATCTGTTCTGATACTGTGCATTGCTTTTATCATGTCTGTCTTTCTAAGTATTTTTGTTGATCTGTTCTCTCTTCCATATTCTTCTAGCAGTGACACTTTTTGCCTTAATTGCTTTATAGTTTTCTCTGTTTGATATTTCCATGATGGCGTTTGACTTCTTCCCTTCATTTCCCTTACTTGTTTTAAGACTTTATGTGTTATTAATTATATGCACAGTAATATATCCTATTTACATCTGCTATATTGCATGCAGTTCTATGAATGGTCCAAATTACTGTGCTAATTTGTTTTATCAAACTTCTAACTTTTGGGTTTTTTTGACTTTCTGTAGTCTATTCTTTCACTGATCTTGTCATGTCTTAACTTGTCTGTCCATCTCTATTAAATCAAACAACTCTTCTCTTACCTCATTTTCTTCTAAACTGAGGGCACATTCTTTGTTTTCCATTTCCTGTGGACATTCTACAGAAAGTTCTGTAGCATCTTCCTGTGCCACATTCTCTTCAGATTCATGCTGTGCCATCCGTTACTCTATCATATGGGAACTCACTGGCCTATCTCACCACAACATTGATTGTGTCAGAGTTGCCACAGTTTCCTGTTCCTTCCCTTACTGTGCATCTTCAGCTGAACTTTTGAACTGGGTTTCTATGGAAAACTCCAAAGTATTTTCATACAACAGATCAGATGTTTACCAATCCACTGGTTTCTCCTTAATCTGTGGATCCATTGCTCTGTCCTGCTGTTGTTATCAGAGTTAGATTTTCTACTAAATTCTTCACTTCACAGGTAATCCATAACCTCAGTTTCTATTTCTTTAACGTCTCCATTACTAACACTCTATCCTACTTTTCCTCTTTGTCTTTTTATTTTTTTGTATTGTAAAGTTTTCCATGTCTGGGTTCCTTTGCCTGTATTTGTCTTCAAATATCTTTGGTGCTGCTCTTTTTGTATTGGTTAGTTTTGCTTTCTCCTTTGCATAGATATTACATCATATTAAATCTCTTTTTTTTCCCTTGTCCATATTTCTTCTTCAGATGTCTCCTGATCCTCCTGTTTCTCCTTATCTGGGGGACTCGTTCTTCCATCATGCTGCGATATAAACTCTGTTAGACTTTCTACACTAAATCCTTCGCAGGTATTCCATAATTTCAGCTTCTATTTTTTAACTTCTACTTTATTAACCTTCTGTAAGTCGAGGAACATGTAATGTAGAATATTATTAGGACACTGAAGTAGTTATTGCTGGATGGTAACTGTGTCTGCTGGGTGCTGCTAAAGCAATAGGTGCCGTGCTTATGTGAAGTGGCTAGTGAGTTCATAGCTGGCTAACTCAATAGCAGCTGATCTTCATACATGGTGCTTACCCTGAATTATATGTGTCAGCCTAAAATTAATCATGGCTCTGTAAGTGCAGACTAAAGAAAAAATGCCTGTACATAAACCAGTTGATATGAGTTTAAAGCAACAAACTAAATCATTTACATTTTGGTTGTATAGAAATAAGTACAGTTTTGTACCCTTTGCACAGGATTATATAAGATTTTCCAGTTCCAGTTAACTGCTACCCTACAAATTAACACACAGCTAGTTACAATTAAATTGGTGCAGGGTGTGTGTATAGTAGGATCCTGCTTATATGCACAGGGCGCAGTTTAAAACAACTTCTGACCCTGAATAGGCACCAATCATATTATCACTTTGCAGGTGTAGGAATGCTTATTAATTGTAATTTGCTTGCAATGTATCAGTAAGTTATTTATTGCCAACTATTACATTAGTCATGTCGTAGGTGGTTGTTAGTAGTTAGATCAGCATTTAGCAATTGTCTCTTCAACAGTACTTACTAAAATATACCATATTAATAATTGTTATTTCGCTGCTGCTAAGATATAACCATGATTTATTAATGTTGTAATCTGACACAGAGGGGACCATGGATTCCACCCCTGGTATTTTAAGTTGTCATCTCCTGAGATTGTTTGTCCATTTTAGAAGCACCAGTAGTATCACAACTAATTATTTGGCCTGACTTTCATCCTTTAGAAGTTACAGCATGGCTTCCTGTGATTAAAGAGTAGCTGTAATGACCAGCGGTACTTCAATAGTAGCAACAACTAGCTAAGGTAATAAGAAAAGTATTCTATGTCGCCCAACTTATAGGTAAAGGTATTGAATCCAGGTCCAAGGAAGTTATAGTACCGCTGTACAACACGTAGCTAAGGTAATAAGAAAATCATTCTCTGTTGACCAACTTATAGGTAAGGGTATGGCATCCAGATCTAAGGAAGTTATAGTACCACTGTACAACACGTAGCTAAGGTAATAAGAAAATCATTCTCTGTTGACCAACTTATAGGTAAGGGTATGGAATCCAGGTCCAAGGAAGTTATAGTACCGCTGTACAACACGTAGCTAAGGTAATAAGAAAATCATTCTCTGTTGACCAACTTATAGGTAAGGGTATGGAATCCAGGTCCAAGGAAGTTATAGTACCGCTGTACAACACGTAGCTAAGGTAATAAGAAAATCATTCTCTGTTGACCAACTTATAGATAAGGATATGGAATCCAGGTCCAAGGAAGTTATAGTACCGCTGTATTCAGCCCTTATCAGACTGATCATTGAATACAATGTCCCCCTTTGGCATGTATTCAACCAGACACTTGCAACAGTTGGAACACCCACAAAGGTTTCTCACCAGGAGAATTCAAGGCATGAATACCCAGTCCTACACTGATCACCTAAAGGCTCTGTCTGTGTTCAGTCTCCTACAGGGTGCTGAGAGGGGATCTTTGCCTGGCTTACAAGTCTTCCTCAGACACAGCCCTGATTGATCTGTTGCACATGTGCAAAACAAAAAAAAACAGAAACACTAGATCCAGGGATCTGAACTACATTTGTGACATAAACAGAGCATGCAGAAGAGACAGATATGTGCCACAAAGATCCATGTACTGTGGAATAAGTCCCCATCTCTGTGAAACAGAGTTCATCCCAGACCCTATTCTAATGAATGAGGTCTGAATGGAGCGATGATAAGTCAGCATGCAAAGGAGAGTAGTGTTGCTGAAATTGAATTCATCCTCAAGTCATGGTGAGCACTTTCATGAGGTGGACCCTGTTTTTTACAAAATCTCACCAATACGACACTGATAATATGGACTGTATTTATATAGCATAAATCATGGACAGAAGTAGGTCAAAAATTAAAAAAGATAGCTGGGTGCACAAGACCCAGGATAAAAACGTGCCCAATACTGGTAGGTGCGCTGGTGCCAGGACTGGAAAAAAATAGTGTAGAATCCTCAAAATATGGAAACATTCCTACAATGGTGCTAGGCCAGTCCCAGAGGGAGGATGGCCCCTGTTGTGGAAGGAAATAGTCGTCCACAAAAAAATACAAAAACTGACAGGCCAAAAAAAGAGCCATAAAGATGACAGAGTGGACTTCTTAGGATAAGAAAGAAATTATGCATTGTCTCTATTATGCAAAAAGCCCAGAATTTCCAGATACAAGATATACAAAACGATTAAGAGAGAAATTAGAGTAATGAAAAATACTTCCACAAGAAAAACCATCAGAAGCTTCAAATAAAATTTGTGGTCATTAATACAACAGATTTATGAAAAGCAGTATATAGACCAAGGAACTTTGATCTGATTGGAAAAAGAAGCATCTGAGGAAGTGAGAAAATATAAACAACAAAACCTAGATATTTTTGAAAAGTATAAAAAAGAAATATGGACATGGGAAAGAAAGAGAGATTTAATATGGTGCAATATTTATGCAAAGGAGAAAGCCAAATTAATCAACATAAAGAGGGCAACCCCAAAATATATTGAAAGAGAAATACAGGCAAAGGCAACCAGACATGGAAAAATTCACAATAAAAAAAAATAATATCACAGTGAGAGAATGTAGAAAAAACGACTAGTAAAGTAGAAATTAAAAAAAAAATAGAAGTTGAAGTTATATAGTGTCTATGAAGTGAACAATTTGGTGTAGAAGGTCTAATACAGGTTACATCACAGCATGATGGAACACGTCTCCAAAATCAGCAGAAACAGGAAGACCAGGAGACATCTGAAGAAGAAATATGGACATGGGAAAGAAAAAGAGATTTAATATGGTGTAATATCTATGCAAAGTAGAAAGCAAAATTAACCAATACAAAAAGAGCAGCACCAAAGATATTTGAAAAGAAATACAGACAAAGGAATCTGGACATATAAAACTTTACAATACTAAAAATAAGAAGACAAAAAGGAAAAGTAGAAAAGGAGATCAGTAATGGAGAAGTTAAAGAAATAGAAACTGAGGTTATGGAGTACCTGAGATGTGAAGGATTCAGAGTAGAAAATCTAATTCAGAAAGCACTACAATAAGATAGAGCAATGGACATCCAAATTAAGGGCAAACCAGTGGAATGGGAAGCAATTGGTCAGATGCCATATGAAGATATTTTGGAGCCTTCCACAGGAAAGCAGTATAAACCTTCACATGAAGCTGGACAGCAAGGGAAGAAACAGGAAATAGTGGAAACTCAGATGAAGTCAATGTTGAGAAGTGATAGGCCAGTGAGTTCCCGTATGACAGAGCAATGGATGACACAAGATGAAATTGAAGAGAATGTGCCACAGGAAGATGCTATAGAACTTTCTATAGAATGCCTGCAGGAAATGGAGAACAAGGGATGTGCCCTCAGTTTGGAAGAAAATGAGCTAAGAGAAGAGTTGATTAATTTAATTGAGATAGACATATTAAGATCAATGAAAGAAATAGACTGCAGAAGGTCAATAAAACCCAAAAAGTCTGAAGTTTGATAAAACAAATGAACACAGTAATTAGGACTGTCCACAGAGATCCATGTGATATAACAGAAGTAAACAGGATATATTACTGTACAGCTAAATGAATAACTGATAAAGTTCTACCACAAGAACACAGGGTAGTGAGGGAAAGGAAGGGGAGAAATCAAATACCAGCATGGAAATATCGAATAGAGAAAACTATAAAGCAAGTAAGACAAGAAGTGTCACTGTTAGAAGAGTATAGAAGAGAGAACAGGTCCACAAAAATACTTAGAAAGATAGATGTGATTAAAGCAATGCGCAGTATTAAACAGATCAGGATCTATCATGCACTATTGCAAATAACAAACTAAAAATCTCAGCACAGGTGGAAAAACGTAGAAGATACCCAGATAAATATAAAGAAAAAGTACAAAATAAGCAATTTATTGATGATTCAAAAAATTTTTATAGAGAATTGGGAAACAAGGTAAAAGGAACTGAAAGACCACCAAAAAAAGAAGAAATAGATATATTTTGGAGACGTATTTATGAAGATCCTGTGGAACATAACAAAGATGCTAAATGGATAGAAGAAGTAAAAGAAAGAATAAGAAGTTTATAAAGGTACAGGACATGAAATGGGATGAAATAACAGCCAGAGAGATTGAAACAAAGTTAAAAAAAGCCTCTGATTGGGAAAACCCCAGCCACAGATGCAGTACCTAACTTCTGGTTAAAAGTATTAACATCTTTGCATGAAGATTTAGCCATGAGTAAGAACTATTTATATTCACACCCTGAACAGACACCAACCTGGCTAACAACAGGAAAAGTGATGCTCCTACTTAAGAGTGAACCTGCAAACTACTCTAAAAATTATAGACCAATAATTTGCCTTCCAACGACATATAAACTATACACTGGAATTGATGCTGATAGAATTTATAGTCATTTAGAAGAAAACTCAATGATGGCAATAGAACAAAAGGGCAATAAAAGAAAGTCATATGGAACAAAGGATCATTTGTTGTTAAATAAAGTCATAGTGGAGAATTGTAAAAAGGGAATGAATCTAAGTATGGCATGGATTGACACCAAAAAAGCATTTCATAGTATTCCACATTCATGAATAAAAGAGTGCTTAAAAATGTATAAGATACACCCTACACTGATTGAGTTCATTATGGTGACCATGAAACAGTGGCAGACTACTTTGCAATTAAGCCATGATAAAGGACAAATTATTATTCCAAGGATAAAAATTCAAAGGAGGATATTCCAGGGTGACTCTGTCACTGCTGCTATTTTGCCTTGTTCTTACCCCATTAAGCTGTCTACTTAACAGATTAGGCCATGGTTATAATTTGGCTCCTAAAAACAATAAAGTGTAAAGACTTCTTGTTGATGATTTCAAACTGTATAACTCATCAGGTGAGGAACTGAAAGCACAACTGCAAGTTGTCAGAACTTTTTCAGATGATATAAGAATGTCATTTGGTCTTGATAAATGTGCAAAAGCAACCTTTACAGCATGAAAACTGCAGCACCAAGAAAACATCAGTTTGGGACATGGATGTGATATAAAAGAACTTGCGCAAGAGGGAGTGTGTAAATATCTGGAACTCATGAAGGATCAGCAATAAAACATGAACAAATGCGAATAAAACTTAGTAAGGAATTCTTTAGAAGACTTACATTAATCCTGAAAACAGCAATGACATCTAGGAACAAAATCCAAGCTATAAACCAATTTTCTCTTCCTGCTCTAACTTACAGTTTCGGAGTGACAGACTTGCCCCAAAACATGTTGGATAGATTAGATAGGAAAACAAAAAGGATGCTTCATGCTCACCAAATAATTTATAAAAATCAGTGTATATCAAGATTATATATTTCCTGTTCCGAAGGAGGGATGGGCCTCCTTGAAACTGATTACATGTATAGATCTGCAATCATGGGACTCCACACATATCTGCTGACCTCTCAAGACCCAAATGTAGTAAAAGTTTTGAAACATGAGGAGAATAAATCTAAGATGACTTCCCTGCTTAGTCTAGCAGAAGCATATCGGTGTCAAGCAGGAATGGAAATCAAACCAGAAGTAGTAAAAACCAGGCAACAACTGAATGTGTCAAAAAAAACAAAAAACAAAAGAAAGAATATAAGGTGAAGGACCAAATGAGAAGGCAAAAAATGTGGAAAATGCATAAATATAGTTGCGAGTATAGAAAACTTTTGGAGAACCTCATGTTGATCTGGAATGAATGCAGGAATGGTTAAGTAAAGGCAAATTCAAACCAAGACTTGAAAGGTTAATACTGGCGGCCCAAGATAATGGGCTGTGTGCACATTGGTTTACAAAGTCCATTAAACATGTCTGAGAAACAGACAAATTTAGGTTTTGTAAAACAAAAATGGAAATGGTTGCACACCTCATTGCTGGTTGTGACATGCTAATGGCAGAAAGACTGTATACCGAAAAGCATAATAATGTGGCAAAATGGTTGCGCAGGGGATTGTGCAAACATTATGATACTGAACTGGCTGAAAAACACTGGAAACATGACCCACAAAGCATCACAGAAAATGATGAAGTCTACATCATATGGGATCATCAATTACCAGCAGTTCAAAAGATAGATGCTAGAAAACTGGAAACTTCACGTTACTTAAGACCGAGGTGGAAAGGTTCACAGCCCCCATGCTAAAGGACAATGCTGTCAATGCGCTGTAACCTTTACAAAGGCACTCTATGAGCATCTGCAGGAATGCATGGATCATGCTATCCCAAGTAAAACCAAAACTCACTCCTCCAAGAAATGGAAACCAGCCTGGCGGACCCCTGCCATGAACAAGCTATACAATAGAAGGAGGAAACTAGTACAGAAAAGAGTAAAATCCCAAGAAGGAAAGACATCCCTGATCAGTATCAGCAAGAAACTACGATCCCTCACTAAATCATCGAAGGCTAGTTTCGAAAGAAAAATTGCCAATGACTCCAAAGATAACCACAAAGCCTTCTTTAGCTATGTCAAGAACCTAAGTGGAAACTCTCAGATCTGCTCTGAGTTAGTGCAGAATGGCACAAAATACACTGAACCGACTGATATTGCCAACATTCTGGCAGACAGGTTTAGTGCAAACTTCACCCTCCTCTCACCCCCTAAAGGGCACATAACCATACCAGAAGAATGTAGGGCCCCATTAATCACTGACACACAGGTTAAAACAGCCCTATCCAAAGCCAAAACACAGCTTCAATGGGACCAGACGGTGTCCCAGGCTGTGTCTTACAAGAGCTCCAAAATTAACTAACCCTTCACCTAAACACACTGTTCAAACTCAGCCTCTCTACAGGCTATGTACCCACAGAGTGGTGCACAGCAACAGTTATCACACTCCACAAAGGTGGAGCCACAACGGACCCCAGCAACTATTGCCCTATAAGCCTGACTAGCCTGGTCTGGAAGGCTATGGAGCGTATCATCATGGAACTCATTAACAGAGACATTGGGAACCTCCAAACTTTGGTCCCTACCCAGTTTGGCTTTGTTAATGGCAGATCATGCCTCCTAAACCTGGTGGACTTCCTTGAGACTGTTACCAAGACATTAGATGAGGGAAAGGAGGTCCACACAGCCTACCTAGACCTAGCAAAGGCTTTGATACCATTCCCCATTCTAGTATTATAGACAAGCTCACCAGCTTGAACATAAACCACTATGTCACAAGATGGGTTGCCAACTGGCTCATGGATAGAACCCACATGGTGAGAGTTGCAGGCTCTATGTCCGACTCTAAACTGGTTACAAGTGGCGTCCCCCAGGGCTCAGTCCTAGGACCCCTCCTGTTTAGTATATACTTCTCAGAGGTACAGGCAAGCATAGGAGAACCATGGCTGACCAAGTTCACAGATGCAGACTAGGGGCCACAATTGATTCTCCGGCTGATGCAGACACCGTCCAGAAGGGTCTCACTGAGACGGATACCTGGTGTCAAAATCATGGCCTCAAGCTAAATGCCATAAAGTGCATAGTCATCCCCTTTGGAAAAAATAAAGTACCCACAAACTACCACATAGGTGGTAGTCCCCTAAATACAGAAAATTTAATAAGGGATCTGGGGACCCAAGTAGATAGTAATCTCTCCTTTGATAATCATATTGCCAAGGTGGTTAGAAAATCCGTCTATGTAGACCACCTAATCACAAAAGGGTTCGCATCTATAACAAAAGAGGTTATTGTGCCTCTCTGCTCATCACTCATTAGACCCATCATAGAATACAATGCCCCATTTGGGATGTACCTTACAAGACACCTGCAACAGCTGGAAAGACCACAAAAGTACCTCACCAAGAGGATAACTGGCCTCAAACAGATGCCCTATGCAGCCCGACTCAAGAAACTCCAGCTGTACTTCATTGCATACCGCTTACTCAGAGATGATCTCTGCCTGACATACAAGGCCATATCCAACCCAGAATTGATGGACATGCTCCACCTAAAAAAAAAAAAAACAAATCCCGGAGAGCCACACACTCTAGAGATATAAACCTCACCATAACAATAAATAGGACATGCTGGAGGGATAGATTCCTATCCCAGAGACTCCCCATGGTTTGGAACAGGATTCCAATATACATCAGGCAGAGCCCCTCACTAACACTCTTCAAGAGAAACCCTGACGGGTGGACGGGAAACAGAAAATTTACCCCAGGGATCACTGCAGTGGCTCTGCTGGACAGTGGCGCAGGGAACTAATGGCTCTGCTGGACAGAGGCACAGGGAACTAATCTAAGGGGGTGGCAAAAGCCAACACATTCTGGCTAGGCTTATAAATGCCCTTGGGCAGATAGCCTAGTACTTACTTATGAACCTATGAACCTAAAAGTAAATTGATTACTGAAATCGCCACAGCCAGTGACTACAGTGTCTTGTGTACAGAGGGACATCAAGTCATAAAATATCAATATTTGTAGGCAGAAACAAGAGCAATGTGAAAGAAACATAGCCAGACAGTTCCAATAGTAGTAGGAGCAACGGGTCTCATGAAAACGAATCTATAATCGTATTTAGATATGTTACCAATATATGTAAGTCCATACGAATTGCAGAAGGAGTCATTACTAGGCACCCTGCGAGTGCTTGTAAAGAGCACTTCTGGATGACATCAAAGATTTAAGCAATACTAATTCATAAACTTTAATCGTACTTTGACTTAGGAATGGAGTTCATTCCTGTCATGATATTAGAAACCCAAAAGATTTGGAGAAATTAAAAACAAATGAAATCTTAAAAATTCAATGGGAAACCTTAAAATTTACCCCAGACTTGCCCTGATGTCTCTTATAGACAGAGGCTGTCAATCAGAAAAGTATTATCCTGACTCACACCACTCTACAAATCCGGAGCTACCTGCTTACTAACATGCCCCCTTCCCATATGATAATCAGAACCCAAATTGCTTGGGGTGTGCGGCTAGACTTGTAAGCGCCCTAGTAACACCATATGAACCTGTAATAGTAAAGGTGCACTGAGATACCTCTGTTTGACAGGTACAATCCAATAAACCTCTGGTTCCCTGCATAGAGAGATCTTGCAGGGCTACGTTCACTCCTGGGGCAAAATCGAGAATGCCAACAGTGATTCTGTACCTATATAACAGTTCAGGCGCTAACCCTGTCTACACTACTGAATGCAGGAGCATTACTAATTAAATAACTGCAATCATGGAAAGTAGCTTTAACCAGCTGGTAATCGTACATGAAACAATGTAGCTAGTAATAATAACACGAATGTTTATAACCCTAGTGCCCAATAACTCACATTTTTATTTTTTAAGCGTGAATGACCAGTGCGATCTGTGATAAAATGAGTCAATACTTCACAGATGACTACAATTTCATCTCCCCTAACACCTGTAGCTCTCCATTTGAACCAGACTACCTACTTGTTTGCTTTTTCTGTTTTAATTGTCCCTTTTTTCTAATAACTGCTGTTTCTTATATATGTGTTACTATAGTGCCTTAGAGATACATCTTAAGCTGCTTAGATTGATCAGTTGCTTGTATAAACTGACCTTCTGTTTGTACTGCGGAGCTTTTCTCCTTGTTTCACATGTGAAGCAATCTTTGGCTCACAGAAGCAAACCCAGTTAACAAAATTAAAATAAAATATGATAAATAATCTGCACTACTGTGGGCAAGTGTTATAGTACCACCCCTTTCTATTTCAACATACTAGGCTATGATGTAACTTTAGGGGGGTTGGGAGGGTGGCCTTATGGTTAAGGTGTTTGCCTTACAAACACAAGGTGCAGGATTTGAGTCTCACAAGGGATAATTGGCCTGGCTTAAAATGGCTCGCAAGGGCAGTTAGCTTAGTACTAGGCTAGGCTATGATTTATTTAACCCTTTACTGTCTAATTTACACTATTATATTTACCATTAGGTTTACCCAAGCATCCATAGACTATCTCTTCACTGTACAACCATGGCACAATAAACTACCAAATGCAAACTCATTGTAATATATAACACTCATTTTTGCATATTACAGCATACAAATGTCCTGTTTATTCTGAGATAATCTCTTACAACAAAACAAAAATGCTGTCATGAATGTCCTAAACCAAACATTCCATGAAGTTCACATTATTACTTCTGTACTGGCCTAAATGTTTATTCTTCCCCAACTAGTTATCTATGCTTACAGACAAAAGAACCACCAGTTGATGTTTCTGTTGTCTTCTGGCAAACTGACAAAATACAGCACTGAAAAAACTTGTAATACACCTTACTATAATGAGACCTAGACATCAAACTGGCCACCTGCACCCCAACTAAATTCTATTCACTATAACACAAATTCATATATATACTTAAAAATGTCAAAAACATTCATACTAGCACAATCCACTGTGGAAGTATTATCTTCAAATATGAGTAAGTAATGTATGCATATGTACCCTATGTGAATCTTGTCTGATGCACTGGTTCATACAACATAATGTATACATATATGCCATATGTGAATCTTGTGTGCGCCATCCGCTACCATCATGCAAGCCCATTTTCATAACTACATAGTTGTATGAATTGACAAATCCAGTTTATACATACAGTAGGTGGTAGTTATATGTTTTTAATCAAGGACTTTGTAAAGTATCAGTCCATAAACACATCATCCACCACAGACAAAGTTCATTCTAACTGGAGTATTCTTCACATTTACTACCTGAAAATGTCACATTATTTCAATTGTTATCCTTTTGTCTTTCAGTCAGCATTTTGCAATCAAATGCAAACACTACCAAAAAACTAAGACATATCAAAAAGAACTTATTCATGGTACATGACCTTAACATTCACTTCCGGGAAGATTCATGGTAGGTGGCCTTAACATTCACTTCCAGGAAGTCCTAGACAGCTGTACAAAGGTATTTTCAGCAGGTGCCAGTACAAACAAAGCATTTCCACTTAAAGCCATTTTGTATTTTTCCCATTGTTGCGTGATTGTAGAGATGGTATATAAAAGTTTGAGAGATATGAGGGGTTGGCCCCCAACATGGGAGATACAAGGGAGCTTGCCTTTGAAAAAATATACTTTTAACAGTCACTGAAAGTGGTTTACTGTGATTAATTTCATGATATTGTCATTCCCTGAAAATGCCTTCAGTACGACATCATAAATCAGCTCATGTGCCCATACAAACATGCTATAAATGGCTTTCTCTCAGAACATATGATGTACTTTGCATCATCTAATTGGGTAACCTGTCAGAAGGACAGCCACAAGTAACTATTTACTGATTGATGCCTTTTTTTATGCATTCATTTATTTATTTTACATTTGGTAACCAGGTAAGCAAACTGGTCCAAGGAGCCTTTATAGCCATGAGCTTGGACAAGAAGGAAGATACAGTTAAAGACAATTTAAAACATATCAATTCTCATGAGCAAAGTAGCATACAGGCATAGCTCTCAACTGTTCAGATTTTTGCAGAATGTCCAGATTTTTGCCTGATATTTTTTGATCCGTTCCTCATAAAATGTGTGGTTTTCTGGCGATTGAAGTCACTAAATAATTACAAATATTCGAGTTTCAGACTTCATATCTTTCAGAAAAAGCATGGTAAACCTTTTATTTTATATGAGTAATATTTAAAATGTATCCCTATTTTTGGGCCTGTCCCCCCCCATTATTTTTGGCTTTGTCCAGATTTCTTGTGCAATGGTGATAGGTATGCATTCAGGCATTGCAAGTGCCTTGTAGTATATATGTATGTATGAGAATCTTTTGCTACAAAACAAAATTGTTATCATGACTATCCTAAACCAGATATTCCATGCAATTATTCAGTCCTTGTCAAACCATTTCCTGACTTTGATTTTGTGTGTGTGTGTGTGTGTGTGTGTGTGTGTGTGTGTGTGTGTGTGTGTGTGTGTGTGTGTGTGTGTGTGTGTGTGTGTGTGTGTGCGTGCGTATATATATATATATATATATATATATATATATAAAATATATATAATATATATATATATATATATAAATATATATACACACACACACACACACACACACACACACACACCAAAGAGTAAAAAAGTCACACAGACAAATGACAAATCATTCAGTAAAAATGCAAAAAAAAAAAAAACAGAGTTTTCACTGTACAATACCTTAAACCTCCTGTAATGGAGGCCCATGAGATATATGCAAATGACTCCTTAAAGTCATCAAGTGTTTTCGCTACATGGCTTCTTTTACTTTTTAAGTTTTTATGGTTACATTTAGGCCATTAAAGCCACCCCACCTATGGACATACATGTTTTGACCATTTTATTGACCTTATCAGCAGAGCATAAGTGAATATTTTGGCTATACTTCAGAAACACGGGGTCTTTCAACCCCACTGATGTCCATAATCATGAAGATGCCTGCAGAATATCCCAACTAACATACAAACCAAAAGGTGAAAAGGTCACACAGATAAACCATTCAGTAAAACTGCAAGAAAAATCCAGCCAGACTAAAGCTGTGACTGTGTCATACCTTAAACGTCTTGTAATGGAGGCCCATGGGATATATTATCAAATGACCCCTTAAGGGCATTAAGTGTTTCAGCTACATGGCTTCTGAATGTCCATGAATTGTTTACTTTTTAAGTCTTTATGGCCGCTTTAGCAGGTTGTGGAGGAGAGCAGGACAGAAACATCATAAGAAACCAGGGAGCTTTGGCAATTTTACAGCAAATGATGGGACCCATTGGAGTAATGACAACATTATACATAATATATATTCAGTTTAATTATCAGATAATGACATTTCCTTGTCAGTAAAGGGTTGAATTGGTTTCTGACCACACCTGTTTCCGAGATGAGATCAGTGAAAGATGCCAAAGAGTTTTCTTCATCAGTTGAACCTATCAATATTTTTAAAAGATATGGAAAACAGTAATTTTGATTTTTTTTTTAACTTAGGGTTTCTTGTTTCCAACCTCCAGTGAATACATATGTAGTATCTTTTGAAAAAGCTGTAATAAAGGAATTACATTTTAATTTGCATAACGATTATGTTTGCCACAATTTATCTTATGAAGAAAGGACAGTTCCCAGTTGTCTGAGTAAAAATACTAATGTACTAATTAATTCTGCTGATTAGGGGGGTGCAGTTGTGTCGGAGGATTATGACCAATACCAGGAGGAAGGTTATGCTCAATTTAACCATCCTAGATTTTATTCCAAAATGTATTTAGATCTTACAATTAAGTTTAGACATGAAATTGATTGGTTTTTGAATGTGGCTGTTGAAGAAGGCATAACTGATAAGATAGTTTTGAAACAGTTAATAGTGGAAGACCCACTGATGCAACTTATTTATATGTTGCCCAAAATCCAGAAAAATCCTAATAAACCCCAGGAAGTCCCATTGTAGCTGGTTTTGGTTCTTTAACAGAACCACTTGCAGCTTTTTCAAACTTATTTGAAACCTCTCTTTACTGTTATTAATTTTAGAATTAATGGTACCACACCGTTTTTGAATATTTTAAAAGATGCACAAATGGAAATTGGATGGTACATGTGTACTTTAGATGTTAAGGCACTTTATACAAATATTCCATATTTCTGGGTTGCAAGTGTTAGAATACTGGTTGAATAGAACTATAGCTAGATTCAATAACGCCCACATGGTCTGTGTCCACCATGTTCACATTGTGGTGTGACGCACACATGGTAGTGCATTGTTTTGGATTCAGTAAGTGGCTGTACATGATGTGTAGAGCCATGCAAACAGAGATCGTGGAATGCAAATTACAGCATAAGCACTTAAATTGCATGCTAATCAACCAATCCAAGATGGAGCAGCTATTCAACACGCTATAAAGCAATCATATAGACTCAGTTCTGTTTTTTTCCTGCAAATTCCAAAACCTATTGGAATACAGCCATGGAAAGGAGTCTACACAAAAAGAATATTAGGGGCTGCTATTGCTTTAATTCATGAGTGTGTGCTACAGACAGGGTGCAGTCTATGCTGCAGCTGCTGCTGCTAATAGACCAAGGCCAAGAAGGAGACCAGGTTTCAGACCCCTTGTAACTTGTCACAATCCACATGATGTGGAAATTATAGAGTACTACATGGTGGATAGAGACACATTACAGGAACTCTGCAACCTCTGTAATCCTCAAAGGCAGGGCAAAGTGAAGGGAACCCAACCCAGTGGAGACAAAGGTATGTGTAGCATATAGAATTTTAGCTACAGGTACCTTTCAGAGACCAACAGGGGACATGCTGGGGATGTCACAGGCATCAGCATCCAGGATCCTCCATCAATTCTTGAATGCTATACTCCAACATGCCAGTGACCACACATATTTTCCCGTGCTCCTGAGGGTAGGGCCAGAAAAATGCAGGGGTTCTACCCTGTAGCACACTACCTTGAAGCACTTGGTGCCATAGATTGTATACATGTGGAAAATAAGGTACCACCTGGAAAACAGGGAAGAGTCTACATTAATAAAAAGGACTTCCACACTACTAGCTGACAAGTCATGTATAATGCCAAGGGAATCATCTTAAATGTGTGTGCTAGCAAATGAGGCAGTTACCATGACTCACATATCTAGCACACATCCCAAATGTATCAGATGTTCAGTAGGGGAGATATCCCACAGGGTCATTTACTGAGGGATGCAGGTTATGCACTGGAACCCTGGCTAATGACACCCATCAGAAAGGCACACACACCTGCTGAAGAATGCCATAATGAGGCACATGCTCAAACCAGAACAATTACAGAATGTATGTTTGGGCTGCTGAAGTCACAGTTCTTGTGCCTAGAGACATCTGGGGGGGGGGGCTGCAGTCAGTGGCAGCCGCTGACTTTAAATTAAAGAGGGGGCTGCAGGAGACAGCTGAATGGGTGGAGCCAATGGGAAGGGGTGTGGCCAACAAGAAAGGGGTGGAGCTATGTTCAAAACTAAAACAACTGGAACTTTAATTAAATATGCTGCCCTGGGTGCCAAACTGTCATTACAAGAGTCCAATCAAGACAAAATGAAGTGTAGAAGAAAAAACATATTTCAATGCATTGGCTACATGATAGCTTACTTAATATCTAGATGGAAACACAAAGGTTATGAGGCATGAAAAAATAAATTACTTTTTAAATACGTTACTGGAATGCTAGTCAAAATCAAGTATAAGAAAAACAAGCAGCACTCAACTCAAACCACTTCTCCTTGCACCGCAGTTCTAATTATAATTTATATTCAGCTTTGTAAAATTACCAAGTAACATGCTGAAAGTAGCAATCTTTGTGATACTCCCACCTGTACAAATGTTTCTTATCCAAAAAAGACCTGCTGCCTGACAACAACTATCTACTTTTCATGGGGAAGACATGATCAAAGTAAAAAATGAACAGCAAACAAGGAACAAGCTTAAGATAAATTGCTTAAAGGATTACTGCACAAGTTATGGACCACACATGATAGACTGGCATTATGTTTAGTTTATGGGTAAAGCCTGCAAAGATGACTGCAAGTCTCCAACAAATGTAATCAGCATCTGAAAATAGTGTAATCCTGTCCTTTATTACAAATACTGTCATATGCATTTCAATACCTAAAGCTTATACGTTTTCTAGTTAAGTAAACATTCTCTGCATGGCAACAACAAAAAGGCTTTCAATGTTGGTAATTCTTTAACACTATGCTTATTAAAGCTTACTTGCATCTTACAATCTCAGACAAGCTTACCTGATGGTCATTAAAGCAGTGCTACTTAAACACAGAGCAACAGGGCACTGAATAATAAGAAGCATAAATCAACAGTATAAAAATACGACAGAAAACCAAAACGTTCTGCAAAATCAAGGACAGACGAAAAGCCACTGTCATACTTGTGTCTACCTTGGATGGGGGGATAGTCTGCACATTTACACTGCATAACTGCTCCTTGCCTTGCTTGGGCACATCCGGAGTCACTACATGGGGGAGTGGGGTGCAACAAGTATGTCACAATTTGAAAAGTCTCTGGCTGACGGTGATGGCTTTAACACTCATACCTCTCAACCTTAGAGCAAGAAATCTGGACAAAGCCATACACAGAAGTGGAACACAGGCCTATAAATAAGGACAATTTTTAAATATTGCTCTTAAAAACTTAGAAAGATAATAGAATAGCAGTAGGTCTTGCATTAGTATGAATTTTCTGAAAGGTATAAAATCTGAAACTCAAATGTCTGCCATTATTTTCTAACTTCAGTCTTTAATGATTTGCCACTAATTTGCCAGGAAACCACAATTTTATGAAAAAACAGACCAAAAATGTGATGCAAAAATATAAAATTGCCACACAATACAGCTGGGAACCTGTCAAAGAAGGGACACCTTTTTAATATTAGTACTGTTAACTTGAGCAACTGACAAAATAAGAGAATCTACATGCATTTCTGAAATAAAAGCAATCTATAACTCTGATCATTACAGTTATTTATAATTGTAAACCCTCCACGTTTTCTTCCAAAATTGCCATTTTGAGGAGGAATTATTAGGGGGGAGAGCAACATTTTGAGCCAGAATTGGGGACAGTTGAGAGGTTTGGATATTCCTAATTCTATAAAGTGATTTATTTGCACGTACCTCTCAACCTCGTAATGCAGGAAATCTGGACAAGGCCAAATATATTGGGGGAAAACATAAACAGAACTAAAAATTGCTCTTGTATAAACTTAAGACAGTTGATAGAATAACAGGTCTTGCTTTAGCATGCATTATTCTGAAGGTTATGACATCTGAAAGTCAATGTCTGTCAGCATTTAGTGACGTCATTCCTAAATGATTTGCCAGAAAACCACAAATTTTATGAGGAACAAACAAAAATTAAGAAGCAAAAATCTATTCATTCTGAAAAATCTGGACAGTTGAGAGGTATAGTTCAGCCGGGGCTATTTTTGAGTTTGCTGCCCTTCCCCCTCACAAAGTCATGGTCGAATGGAGCCTCCCCCCTGCAGCCATTCCAATGTCCCATTCCTTGGTTATTTTGTCCCATTTACCATAAACACTGTAATGTGCATACTGCTTTACTTCTGCGATGATTTGGATTTCATTTGAAAGTTTTATTTTGCATTTTACAGCACAATCACTAATAGATATCTGCTAAACAAAGCAATGCAGTCTCATAATGAAAAGAGACTTAGCATTAAAACTTCTCTGCCCTTGAAACTCACATTCATTGAAACAGCATTGAGACCCACATTCAAAGAAAATACATTTTGCCAGTGGCAGATAAAGATTAACTTTGGGCTGTTTTCAAATCATAGGCTCCTTGAACTCTTTGATACGCCTTCCTGATTGTAAGAAATTATATTTCTTGCACAATACAGCACAGTTATTAGAGGACATTTTAAATTTGTTTTGAACATTTTTCCAGTAAACAATGAAGCAAAATGCATGCACCAATAATGACAAAACTGCCTAATTCAGAACATTTCCATCATAAAAATCTACTCAAACTTCTACAGTCCACCAATATAGTAAATATGCACAATCTCTGAAGAAGTAAAAGTCATCTAAATAATTCCATATTAAAGAAATCTGTAACTAATGAAGAGGCTGCTGCTAGCAAACAACTTTATATGTCATTGTTTCATCTACAAACAAAGTGCTTGTTGCCCTTGAGAAATAAATTGCCTATGTTGCATTAAAAAAATAAGCTAGTAATATCGCAATAGGGAATGGATGGCAAACTGATAGGTTCATAGTTACTAGGTATCTTCGCCAAAAAGTACTGCAGCATCCACCCCCTTTACAACACAGTACAGTATCAGCAATGCATCTACCTACTGTGGGAGTAGAACCCACAGCCTTCTTCATCAAACGCAAGTACACTACCTGTTGTGCTATTAACAATACAAGCAAACTCAGCATAAGCAGCACTAAACTTTTGTTCCCCTGTAACTCTCAGCTCCTTGTCAAATCAACTTGACACTTAGCTGTATCTCTGAACTTTGCATCACAAGAAATCTGGAAAAAGCCAATATTTATTGGGGGGGGGGACAAACGCCCAAAACCCAGGGACACATTTTAAACATTGCTTGAGTAATATTGGAAAGTTGCTAGAATAATATGCTGTGTTACCACCATATATTTCATTGCCAAGTCTTGAACCCAGGGGACTCTGTGCAAAACAGTCAGAGCAACATACCACTATGCCAAATCAGCTGAAGACTAAAACTTAAATGGCTACCATTTAATGAATTCAGTTCTTACCATAGCTGTCAACCTCTTAACACAAAACACCTGAACAAAGCCAATAATAGGGGAATACAGCCCCCAAACATATTCAGTGAATTCAATTCTCACCATAGCTCTCAACCTCTTAACAAAAAACACATGGACAAAGTCAGTAATGGGGGAATATAGCCCCCAAACATATTCAGTGAATTCAGTTCTCACCATAGCTCTCAACCTTAGCACAAAAAACCTGGACAAAGCCAATAATGGGGGAATACAGTACCAAAAATAGGGACAAATTTCAAATATCCATGTTATAAACTTAGAAAATTGCTAGAATAAAAGGCTTTATGTTAACATGTACTTTCTGAAGAATATGAAGTCTGAAATTCAAATGCCTGTTATTTTTATTTAACATTTGTTAACCAGGAAAGTCTGACTTGGAACAAAAGTCATTTTTTAGCAGAGCAGGGAGAAACACTTCAGACATGTATTTGTCAAAAGCCAATTTTCAGCAGAGCAAAACACTCCAGACACATGTTTTTGTAAGATGGGAGGACATGCAGACTCCACACAGAAGGCACCCCAGCTAAGAATCAAATCAGCGAACCTCTAGCTATCAGGCAACAATGCTATCCATGCACCACTGCACTTCTGACTTTGCAAGGAAAAACAAACATACAGATACCACAGATTTTATGAGGAGCAGGACAAATATGAGGCAAAAATCTGCACTTTTTTTTACAAATGGTGGTGGGTAGGGAGTTCAGGCCTTTGCCACCTGAAGCCAAGGTACAGGGTTCAAGCCTGAGTATTCTCTTCCCACCACCATGTGCTCTCTCTAGCCACCAGTATATAGCAACTGGGGCATTACACACACACTTACTTTTGACTACTTATAACTAGTCACCATGTACAACATACTTTTGACCATTTACTTCATATCTTACCTACACAATGTTAATCAGACATACATACCTGCATACAGTACGCAAAACTTACCTACAACCTCTTACCCACATATACATCTCTATAGTAGACCGGTGTCTCCCTTATATAGTAATACATATTTACTATTAAAAAGAGAGAATCAGAGTTCCTACAGCAAATTCCCACCCATATATATATATATATATATATATATATATATATATATATATATATATGCAATGAAAGTGTCCATTTGTTTAGTAGAACATGACAAAAAGGTACTCTTCCTTGGTGAATATTATAGTGTGCGAGAGGTAGCCACATGCGTAAGTAAATGCCAACACTACATCAGATGGAGAGATTACTAATGAGATTTTAGACCCAGAGTATCACTTACACTATCAGAAAAACAGAAACCATTAGGGCTTACGAATGTGCTGAGGGAATTACACAGACATCAGCTGACCATTGGAAGAAGAGTTTCAGAGACAGTTTAGTTATTCAACATTCCATGGGGACAGAAGCTGTTTTATAGTGCAGGGAAAAGATATCATCATGGACACACACACACGAGATACCCAAGTTCATTTATCTTTCTGTGAGTTAGAAACTTTAAGATATGCTACAGCTGCGGAACTTTCTTTATAACAAATCCGTAATGCATTTGTTTTTCACCATTTCATGCTTGATGAGAAATTTAGAATCTCCTTTTCTTGGTTACTTTGTGAAAACGTTTGCTAGGATGCCATTATTTTCATATGCTCGTTCAAGTCTCTGGAACTTATTGAAATGTTAATCCTCAGAATTGCTATTCTCATTCTATCCCATTTTGGCCATTTGAAAATGGACATTGGTTTCCAGACAGCTTGATTTGTTATATATACTGTATTATATGTTTACTATGTTAGTGCTTTATTTCATTACAGATTTTTTCTTTTCCTGAGAATATTCTATATTCTTTCACTTTTCTTAATATTCCTGCAAACTGTTTTACTTACAACTATTTAGGTAAAAAGTTAAGTTGAGACATGGTGTTTTGTAATGAAGTGGACACAAAACGGATGATATATATGGCTTTGGTTGTTTTTTACCTGTGATGCTGTTTACGTTGTTTATTAATTTAACCTCACTGGAAGCATTAATGCAATACATAAGACATGTATCAACAGTAATTTGACAGCAGCTCAACAATTCTGCTTATTACAATATTTAGAATATGGTTCTAAATGTGAATGTCAGACTAGTCAAAAACAATTTAGTAAAAAAAAACACAATCAGTTAAGAAAATACTTCCTTGACTTGTCTAAACATTGGGATAGCAATGCATTGATTTGATGTGAATACACACACACACGCACACACACACACACACACACACACACACACACACACACACACACACACACACACACACACACACGCACACATACACACACACACACACGCACACACACACACACACACACACACACACACACACACACACACACATAGTGTTTAATAAAAATACCCCTATAAAAATGTGGTTATATTTTCCGTTCCTACTTTTAACTGAAAAGTCTAACTAGGTAATATGTGAATCTACTACCCACAATATAATCTGTAAAAAATCCACCAGTGTCCCGACTGTCAGGGTAGACAAGAATAATCAAATGAAAAACAATTGAGCGCTACACCCTCCCTTTTACAACACGAGTAAAACTGCCTTCGATTTTCAGAGATCTTTAGTGAAGTCTATAAATACTTATGACTACGGTCAAGCCAGAATATGTGTTTTCGTGATTCAACGAGGTTTATTCAGGTTACAGTTGCATCCTACCCTTTATCTGCAAATTTCACTTATTCAAGTCTGACAAGACTCACAAGAGTATTACAGTTTAAGGGCATTAAGGCTAGGATTTATATTAAAGGTGTAGCCATCTGAATCCAGTCCCAGACATAACTCTCAGGTGTGCCTCATTTAGGGTCTTAGAAAGTCCTGGGTCCTCGAAGTTCCACATTGAAAGGGCCTGTCACGTATTCATTGTTAGGGATTTTTTAACTGATGGTCAATAGTACTGAATTATATTGTCATCAAAAGATTTTTATAAGTATAACATCTATCCCTTGAGCTCTCTAGTTGATGTTGTTAGTAAGCTGTTAGTCAGTGTTCCATATTTTGACCATTTATTCTGCATTATGAGAAGTAGTGTTTCTCATTTTGGGGATGAAAGATTGAGGGCTATGTTGCCTATGTAAATTGGAATTCTTTTGTCCCAAAGCCATGGCCAACTCATCTAAATTATAGAGGAAGCAGGAGACTTTTCCAAACAGTTCCTGTCCAGATATGCCTTGCCCACCTAGTTATAGTATACCTTCATATTGCAATAGCAACATGAACTAAATTATTATGTATGTTGTCCTATTTGTCAATCTAGATCCAGAGTGTCATTCAGTGAGATTACCACAAATATTAAAAGCAGCACACTGAGACGTTTCTAATGATACCTAGACACACACACACACACACACACACACACACACACACACACACACACACACACACACACACACACACACACCTAGTCCTGATAGCTGGTTTCCAAATGCACACCCTACCCGAATCCTCCTTGTAGCCACCCTAGTCCTGATAGTTGGTTTCCGACTGCACAGTCCTGACTGATAGCTGGTTCCCGACTACCTCCTTAGCCTGCCCAAGCTAACAGCTGGTTTCCGGTCCGGTGGTGTGTTTTCCCCACGAGATTAGGCTCCAGCCTGCGGGTGATGCAGTCCTTTGTCCTTCCGTTCTGTGTGGTCATTACCGCACAGACTTCTGGGCTTCAGGGCAAAGATGCCTTTCTTCCCTATTTGGACTGCATGATTCATCTGTGCAGCTTAAAACTCATTTTGTTTCACTGGCCATTTGTTGCTTTATCCAAATGTCTGCCTCTTTCTCTTTCTTACTCACACACACTCAATGACCTTTTTTGTCAGCCTAGGCTTCCTTTCAACAAGAACTTGTATGACAAGCCTGACCTAAGTCCATATGTAATCAATCAGAATGTGTTGTTAACGGTAGCAATCTTCAATCACTCCAGAAAAAAATTCTTGTGAAACAGAACTAATGTATTGATTTAAATTATTTTACTATACAGCAGTATTTAACAACTGAGATACAAAAGCATACCTGGAAGCTCCTCCTGAGACATGTTTGCTGTCCCTGAAACAGTAACACCAACGTCAAGGACATGCTTTTTTGCACTCTCCTGGGAGCTGACTGGATCCCTGACAATGGACAGGAACCCTTCATTTGTTGTTAGTGGTGGCTCTGCAGCAGGCCCCCCTGGTTCCCATCTGATCACAGGACACTGCAGCTGCACTCCTCCGTGCAGATGAGACCATGTCAGTGGCCCTATGGTACACCTGATCATGTGTCTTGTTGTGGCTACTTACTGCATTAACATCTGCAACTATCTGCCGCCAAATTTGCATTCTGCCTGACATATCTCCACATCCCCTCTCAAGCAGGAAGGGACCATGCTGCCTGAAAGCTTTCACAATGACCTGAATCTCAGGGTTAGTGAAGGGTGGTTTTCAGGGATTGAGACACCTGGGTGCCATAGTCCTATGTGTCCTAAAAGATGATAGAAGGATAATACATGTAAGTATCACATAACTACAAAATAACTGTTCCAAGATAAAACAGAAAATGTAGCATCTCAGTATTACCCACTGGAGAAACATAAACAGACCAGAGATGTAAAATACTAACAACGGGCAGGATGTACAACAAAGAGAGTAACAAGAACAACGTATCCTTGTTTGCGCCAAAACAGAAATGCAGCTTTGCTCCCCCAAATGAACAGGCAAATGACACATTTTGCTAACAAACCATCTTTGAAATGTTAAAAGTGCTACCAAACAGACTGCCCCTCAAACATGTCTGCAGAGTTAACACAGAACATTCCATTTTACAGTATTGTCAGTCATGTATACCTGTGAAATGCCCTGACAAACATGGCCATTCCATCAATGCACTTCTAACTAATGCATACAGATTGCTAATAAAAAAAAAATATATATAAAACTATTAAATAGATTTATTTCAATTACATTTCAACATATGCAAGTATATAGTAATGTCTTTCAGCTTTTCCCAGTTAGGGGTTCCCACAGTGGAACTCCAGTCTGCTAATGATTGGCAGTGGATTTTTACAGTGCCGAGGTGCCAGCCCGACACCCAACCTTCAAAGAAGGCACACCCATTCACACACAAACCTACCTGCATGTCTTTAAACATCAATTAACTGTGAGGAGGACATGCAGACTCCACACAGAAAGCGCTCCAGCCAAGAATCGAACTGGAGAACCTCCTGCTGTGAGGCGACAACACTAATCACTGCACCAACCGCAGCCTTTCAACATATGCAGTATATAGCTTATAAAATGCAAGCATACCTTCTCAAATTCAGTAATCTTCTGTGCAGATATATCCCAAAGTAACAGCCTCTTTTCTGTGTTCTCCACATAAACAAGTCTCCTCACTTTCAGTTTCCCTAGCTACATGGTTGCCTTTTGATGGTTTAGATTCGCAGCTGTCAGCAGGGTGAAGATGCAAATAAGGTGTGAACTCATTAGAATTGCTGAATCCCAAATACTTGGCTCCATGGATCAAATGTAAACAAAGTGCAGACACTCCCTCAGTGTTTATTTTTAATGGATTGCAACTGTGAATAATTACTGGTAGGGAGAAGGAAAGCACAACAGCAGTACGGACTGCCCTACATCCAGTGGGTGTGTCAGGTTAGACTTACAAAGTGTTAGATGTAATTTTGCCAAGGTTGGAAATGTAAGTAAGCAGCACACAATTCACAGGTTCTGCTCATTAACATCCCACCTCACCTTCATTTGTTTGCAACTGCATAATATATTATTAATATTTAATATCCTCACACATTTTAAGGACAATGATATAGAATGTCTTACACACTGCATGTCTCAGATTATTGGTCAGAGAAGAGAAAAATGAGCAACAAACACAGACAAATAAGACAAAGCTGCATATTTGGAAGCAGTACTCTTAACTGGTTGTGTGATTACTCAGTGCACTACATCCAAAATTAATACATTTACAAATAACTATTATATGATTTCATAGTACTGTAGATGATGTTGTAGTTGATTGTATGCAGAATGATTTCAGTTCCTTGCTGCAAAGGTGGTTGTGTGGCAAGAGGAATAAGGCACCCTTACTGTGCTCCTAAGGTTAATAGGAGTGAGAGTTCAGGTCCAGACCTATGTAGAAATATTTCATGTGTACTAACATTTTGTAGTGTGTATGTCATAGATTGCTTTCCCTCATTTCATGTTGACAGCAGACCCCTTACAGATGACCTAGTGACCTAGTAGTCAGGGACTTAGGGATACACACAGTAATCTAGCCTTTGGCCATCATATATCTACAGTACTAATAAAATCATTCTATGTTGTGCAACTTATAAACAAAGGTATGGCATCTAGGTCCAAGGAAGGCATTGTTCCACTATATTTGGCATTCATCACACCTGTCATTGAGCACAATATCCCCTTTGGTATGCACCTAACCAGGTATATCCAACAACTGGAATGTCCGCAGAGGTTCCTCACTAAAAGAATACAGGGCATAAGTAACATGCTCTATGCAGACTGCCTCAAGGTCTTATCCCCTGTGTTCTGTCTCCTACAAGCTGTTGAGGGAAGATCTATGCCTGGCATATAAGGCATTGTCAGACCCACTCTGATGGAGCTCCTGCATATCTGCAAAACAAACAGCAACAGAGTTACCCATTCTAAAGACTTAAACCTTGCCTGTGATATAAATAGGACCTGCTAGAGAGACAGGTATGTGTCCCAGAGACTACCCCTTCTCTGGAACAGGCTTCTCATCCATGTGAAAGAGAATTCCTTTCTAACCCAATTCAAGTACAACTTGGACAATTGGATGGGGAACAGGAAATTCATCCCTGATTTCACACCCATGTCTCTAATGCACACAGCCTGTAAATGGTTCATCTCTCAGGCTTCTGCTTGTAAATCTTTCGTCTCCCAGGCCCATGCTTGCACTTATCAAGGGCATCAGAACTTGTCAGAGATTTGGGATGCATGGCTAGGCTTAAAAAGGCCTTTGTGGTTGTTAGCCTATTAAACACCTATTAACCTATAAAAAAGGTTATAATATAGTTGGTGAAGTTCAAACATCTTTGGATGGTCAAATATTTAAAGGGATGTTTTCCATACTGTAGATGCATTACATGTGCTGTTGTTATTCAAAGCAAGGAATTTATATCAGCTAATACTTCTGTTGTTTATGAGCTGAAAACTATTATCACTTGCAATTCACAGTGGATTACTTATTTAGTTACATGCTGTTGTTCAGATTTTTATTTATTTATTTTATTTATTTGCAGTTTGTTTACCAGGATGCTCCATTGGGCCATGTGGAGCCCATTTTCAATAGATTCCTGGGGAGAAAAGCTCCAGAAAATACAAATATTGTAAATTACAAAAATTACAGAATTGCAAAATTACAAAACTTACAGATTAGTAAACAAGAGTTAGAAAAAAATGCAAGGTAACAACAGATGCAATAGAATTGGCATTTGAAGGTAAATGCATGCAAAATATTTTCAAACCAGTTAAGTTACTACTAATTATGATAATTCTTGCAGAAATTACAAGGCTGTAGGAGGCTATTATCAGATATGTTAGGTATAGAGATGAGTATAGCCAAGGAAGTTATGAAGAACGATAGCAAGAGCATTCCCATTGTGAGATTAAGTGTGAGTGAAGTCAAGTTTTAAAGATACTGTTTGTGGGGCAGATAAGAGGTGGGAGAGAATTCCAGTGATGTGCTAGGCAGAAGGATAGAAGATTTTCCCTGGACGGTAGGCAGGTTTATGTAGCTCTATTAGATTTTGGAAGTTGGATCGTAGGCCTCTGTTAGGAAGGTGCATTTGGAAGGTAGAGGCAAGGAAGGGGCAAGAGAGGGATTAAAAATAAGTTTGTGTGCTTGGATGAGTTGAATGTAGGTAAGATAATGGGGCAGCTCAAGCCAGTTCAGTTGGTGCAGGGAGATGCAGGGATGGGTATTTGATCTGTGGCCAGTTGCAAATTTTGAAATTGTTTAGTAACAGGAGGAAAGTTTTGATTTGAGGGAGGTTTGCAGGTTAGTAAGGATAGAGGCCCCATACAGGAGGGAAGGGATAAGCTATGTGTTAGCAAGAGCAAGCCTGGTGGAGGGAGAGATGAAATGGTTGTGGCAGTAAAGCATACCAAGTTTCTTGTGAGCTTTTTTGATGTTTTCATGTAGATGGGTATCAAACTTTAGTTGGTCATCAGTAAGGATTCCTAATAGTTTAGCAGTGGAGACTGTTTCAAGAGGAGTGTTATTTCGGCTGGTGATTGAGAATGAGTTTTTGTCTAGGGTAATGCTTTCAAAAGGGGGAAATATCATTAATTTAGTCTTGGTAGCATTCAGTGCTAGGTGGTTGTCTAGCATCCATTGCTCAGTTGAGGAGAAAGCGTCTTGGGTTAATTTTGTTAATGCGGAAATAGAGGTAGCAGAGCAGATTATAGTTGAGTTGTCGGCATATTGAATGAGGTTGGCATTACGGATGGCATGGTAGAAGTCATTAATGAAAATATTGAATAGAGGGGGACCTAGAATTGAGCCCTGGGGCACACCTGTGGGGATGTTTAGGAATGGTGAGGTAGCTTTTTTCTACTTAACTGCTTGTTGCCTATTTGATAGGTAACTGGTGAACCAGTTACTAGAGTGGGACAGACTTAGTTTAGTGAGTTTGTAAGGAGAGGATTGTGAGAGGTGGTGTCAAAGTCCTTAGAGAGGTCTAAGACGAGGGTGAATACAATATGACCAGAGTCTCAGGCTTTGTTTATGGTTTCTTGGAAGGAGAGGAGAGTAGTGGTGGTGCTGTGGCCAGGTCAGAAAACATGTTGGGCGGGTGTAAGAAGGCTATTATTAATAAGATAGGGTAGAAGTTGTAGGTGGATGCATTTTTCAAGAAGTTTTGAAATAGGGGATAGGATAGTGATGGGACGGAAGTTGGAGATGTCATTATTGTTGCCCCCAGAGCTGGGAAACAAGGCATTCTGAAATAGATCGATTTATTATGATGCACATAGGGAAGGCAATGGCTTCTGAGGCTATCTTTAGGAAGTAGGATGATATTTCATCTGGGGCATTAGAGTATGGTTTCAATTTTAGAAGAAGTTTTTTATGGTAGAGATGGGGATAGGGTTTATGGAGAAGGGAGGAGGTTTTGAGCTAGAGGTACTGGGGGAGGACAAGAAGTATGAAGGTTGTTTTGGGGAAGCAGGTTTATTAGTGAATGAAGATGTAAGTTTAAATATGGAGTCAACAAAGAATGAGTTAAATTGAGTAGCTAAATCCAAGTCAGAGGCATTTCGGTCAGGGCAGGGGTTTTCTTTTTTACCTGGGTTAAGGAGAGAGGAGATGCCATCCCAGAATGTTTTAGGATTATTGTGATTTGTTTGGAGTGTGGAAAAATAGGCTTTGCGGTCTGAGAAACAAAGTTTTTTTTTTACTTTGTTGTGGAGTGTTTTGTGTTCATTAATGGAAGTAGTAGTTTTAGTTTTATGGTAGTGTTTTCAAGCTTTATCATGGAGTTGCATGGTAGCTAAGCTATTTTTAGTTAGCCAAGGGATGGAATTACTTTTTATGTATTTAGTTTTCCAGGGAGCAAAGCAGTCTAGCAGGTTTAAGAAGGTTGAATTGAAGTAAGTAATAGCATTTTACAGGGATAAAGTTTTTAGTGGGTTCCAGTTAGCTCTTTTTAGTGCATCTGAGAATGCACTGGGGTTAAAGTTTTTTAGGTGCCGAGTAGAGGTGTAGGTGTAGGATAGTAGTAGGAAGGAGGCAAGACGATGTGCAAAAGCGGGAAGGTGGTCCCCTAGTGGGGATGGGAAACTAGAATTCCGTCTAGAGTGCTGCCAGAAAGGAAGTCTTTGGAAGGTCTGGTTGTGGAGTTAATAAGCTGAGTGAAACTAAAAAGATTTATATTTAGAGAGTTGGTTGGAGATGGAATTGTGTCCCAGTTAATGTTGACATCCCCCAGGATTATAGTTTCGTTAGTGATACTGGTAGAGAGCCAGGAGAGAATGTTCTCAAGGACTGGGACATTGACTCCAGGAGGGATATAAGGGAGACAATACAGACTGATTTATGTTTGTTTACATGAAGAAGGGTTAGGATTAATTCAGCATTACCAACTTTGTGAATAGGTTTGGAGTAAGGGGTAACTAAGAGGAATGAGGAGTGCAGGAGAGCGACACCACCCCTTTTTTATGAATTTTATCATTTCTGATAATACAATAGTTGGATGGAATCAATTCTGAGTCTTTTATGTGTGATTTGAGCCAGGTTTCGGAGATGGAAAGAATATCAGGTTTGTAGTGGAGAAGCCAGGCACAGAGGTTAAGGATTTTGTTACATATGCTCTGAGCATTTAATGCTGTGAAATAGAAGTGAGGGGGGCATAAGATGGGGAGATAGAGCCTTGTGAGGGAGAGGGGCCAGGATTTGGGTGTATGCCCCCAGAAACAAGGCTAGAGATAATGTGGCAAGTGTGGGAGAAGAGGTATTTAAGTTACTTAGTATCTAGTTTATAGGATGAATGGTTTATTAATACGGGGCTAGTACTGGAGTGGCCTTTTTGTGATAAGATATGAATTTATAGTGGAAGAGATTATGTTATTGAGGGAGTAGATGCTAGGGGATATGCAGGTGGAGGAGTGTGGGTGTTGTGAGCAGGATGAGATAGTTGAGTGAATAGGGGATTGTGATTAGCAGAGAGAAGCCTGGTAAGATAATGTAAGTAGGATAAGGAGCTGAGAGTTAGTATTAGAGTTAGAAGAGTGACTGGTTTGGTAGGCATAGTGTACATAATAGATAGGTATGAGGGTAAGTATAAGATAAGGAGGTGTAGGGATGGCTATAGTAAGAGTGATTATGTTGGTGGAGTGAAAGGGGTGGAGTAGATGTAAGGGTTGGACAGGAAGGGGTAATTAAGTATGGGTGGGAAGGATATGTTGATTGGATGGGGGAGGAGGTAGGTGTGACTTACTAACTATAAGTGTAGAGCTACTGGGGGTGGGTGGAATTTGGGAGTAGGGTAGGGGAGCATTGTGAGCCCGCAGGGCAAATGGAGTGGGTAGAGCCGAGGTGAAGGGAACAGTTTATCCAGAAACAATCGGTGATGTGGAAGGAAGAGTTGGAACTAGTGAGCAAGTTTGCAGGTGAGAGGACACAGGGGTAAGATTCAGAGCCAAATGTAATAGTGGAGAACTAAAGAGGGGTTTTACTGGCCAGAATAACTAGCTTGGGGGGCTGCAGTGGGTGAGGAATTAGATGTGAGTGGGTGCACACTGCCACTAAGTGGCCAAGGTGAGAAAGGCTACCAGTAAGGTGAAGAGAGTGAAATTAGGGGATTGGGAGAAGAGAGGAGATTGGGGAGCACAGTGAGCTGCTCACGAACATGTGGTTGGACACTTTACTTAGTACGTTAGAGAAAATAGCAGAAACAGATACATCACAGTAGATATTACATACACATTGAGTTTCCTGAGGGGAGGCTGTTAGGTCACAGAGCACTTCAATGGTCCCGATTTGTTGTTCCTTGTAAGGTCCGGAGGTAGGATGGAGTGTAGTTCAGTGGGAAAGACCTAGGAGGTGGAAACGTGGCTAGTGAGATGTTGAGTTTCTTGAGGGGAGGCTGTTAGGTCACAGAGCACTTCAATGGTCCTGATTTGTTGTTCCTTGTAAGGTTGGGAGGTAGGATGGAGTGTAGTTCAGTGGAAAGACCTGGGAGGTGGAAACGGAGCTAGTGAGACATTGAGTTTCTTGGGAGGATGCTGTTAGGTCACAGAGCACTTCAATGGTCCTGATTTGTTGTTCCTTGTAAGGTCGGGAGGTAGGATGGATTTTAGTTCAGTGGAAAGATCTGCGAGGTGGAAACGAGGCTAGTGAGACATTGAGTTTCTTGAGAGGATGCTGTTAGGTCACAGAGCACTTCAATGGTCCTGATTTGTTGTTCCTTGTAAGGTTGGGAGGTAGAATGAAGACTAGTTCAGTGGGACAGACCTGGGAGGTGGAAATGCTGCTAGTGAGTGATGAGTGAAGTCAGCAGCCCATGGTAGGACAGGACAGAGAAGGTTTGGGTAGTTTTACCCATTTTTATGTGGGTAAAACTTTTAGATTCTTTAAAACATGCATATTTGAATAGACAAAATCATGGTTAAAAGTCTAAATAAATTAGGATAGTTTTGGATTGTTAAGTTGGGAGCATTATTGTCTCCCAGTTTAAATGAATATTGATGGAAATTTGGGTGTTATGTTTGCAAACCTTTAAAGGAAATGAAGTAGGTAGGGAGGTCAGTAATAGGAAGCAATAAATAAAGGGTCTATATTACATATCCGAACGCTTAACTGTTCGAATGGCTAAAGATCAGCCTTTAGCGATCGAGCGTTTAAATGTTCGAATATGAATAAAAATTAAAAAAAAAACTAAAGGTGTAAGCAGGGGGGCAAGCCCCCCTGCACCCCCCCACACCTCCCGCTACTTAAATATACCAACTCCAAGATTGCGCTACAGTGCAGGGAATAGGAAATTTCCCATTTCTGAACTGTAGTGCACTGAAGTGCAATCTTGGAGTTGGTATATTTAAGTAGCGGGGTTGTGTGGGGGATGCAGGGGGGCTTGCCCCCCTGCTTAAACCCTTTCCTTTTTCTTTTTTTTAATTATTTTATTACATATTCAAACATTTAAATGTTTGATCGCTAAAGGTCGATCTTTAGCAAGTCGAACATTTACATATTCGGATATGTAATATAGACCCTAAATAAATGTTTGTGGTTTGAATTTTCATATATCACACTGAAGAAGGCTTAGGCTGAATCTATCTAAAAGAATTGCACTGCACATAGTAGATCCCCTTGCAAAAATGAGTAATGGCTTTCAGCATATCCTGATAATCACATATTATGCAACAAATTTTCTTGAGGAAATATCCCTGCAAAACGATAATACAAAGTCTATTTCAAAAGAACTAGTACTGCTCTATTTTAGAATACGGATTTCCCAAGAAATTCTTACAGACCAAGATACCCTATTCATGTCTGGAGTGATGCATGAACTTTGTCAGTTTTTAAAATGAAACAGCTAAGGACATCTGTGTACCATCCTCATATAGATGGGTTAACTGAGCACTCTAATGAAAGTTTGAAGTTTGTATTATTTTAATAAAATCTGCCATTTCTTCACCAACTCCCCATGGCATGAACATCACTGCAACTCCTTGGAAAAGGCAACTTGATTTCCCATTTAAGGCACAGCCAATATCCTTCTTGAATCTCTTTTCTTCAAAGTCCTGCACCAAGACACCCCCTTAATTATGAGACTAACTACATCCAACTCACACTGCAACTACTATTGGGGGGTTGGCTTAATGGTTAAGGTCTTGACCTTATAAACACAAAGTACAGGGTTCGATTCTGGCCTTGGGGTTATGGGCTAGGCTTAAAATGCTCCTTCAGAGCAGTTAGCCTAGTATTCACATAGGAACCTCAGAAGCAAACCCACTAATGACCCTACTCTCATAACTCCATCCACTAAACTACAGACCACAGCTTCTCTGTTGTTGCCCTTAAACTGTGGCAATCTTTGCTGAAGTCGGAGACTGCAAACAGTTCAGACATCAGTTCAAGAGATATCTAATTGAACAATATCAGTGCACATGTCAGCGCAAAGGGCATGTCACCTAACTCCCATGGTTGCACTATTATATTCATCTCAGAAAACCTTGGCTGCTTAATCTCCTAACCTCTCCAACATATCAGCTGTAAATAAACTCTACAACAAAAGTAAAAAATTACCATCCAGGACCAAGAAGAAACAGGTGCCATATTGGAAGCAATCTTTCCTTGGCCTAAACAGGCAACTAAGGGTATTAGTCAAGTCCTCCAAAGTTAACTTCAAGTCCAAATTGGCCACATCTACTAAAGACAATCATAAGGCCTTCTTCACATATGTCCACAGACTAAGGGGAAACACCCAGATCTGCCCAAAACTGATGGTCAAGGACACTGTTTATACAAATGCCATGGATATAGCCAAACTGCTTGCAAACAGGGTCAGTGAAAACTTCACCTCTTTGTCCCCCCATCAGTAATGCAGGATATCCCAAGCACCTGCCCGCCCACCCCTTATCTCTAGGGAACAAGTCATTACTGCCCTCTCAAAGGCTAAAAACACAGGTTCTATGGGACCTGATAACATCCCAGGCTATCCTGCATCAACTCAGCCAGGAACTCTCAGCACCATTAGGCACCCTATTCATCCTAAGCCTGAGTACCAGTTTCATCCCAGCCAAGTGGAGGATGGCCACCATCATTCCTCTGCATAAAGGTGGAGTGTCCATCAATCCAGGCAGTTATAGACCCATCAGCCTAACTAGCCTGATCTGTAAGGCCATAGCATGCATTATCATGGACCACATTAACAAGGACATCGGCAACCTCCAAACGCTTGCTCCCACACAGTTTGGTTTTGTCAAGGGGAGATCATGTCTGCTAAATGTGGTAAACTTCTTTGAGTCAGTCACCAAAGCCATGGACGAGGGAAAGATGGTGCATATTGCCTACCTTGACCTGGCCAAGGCCTTAGACACTATTCCCCACTTGAGCATAACATATAAACTATCCCAGCTTCACATAAATCTGTATGTGACTAGATGGGTAGTTAACTGGCTCACTGATAGAACTCACTCCAAAATAGGGAAAGCTACCTAAAGTAGTAAACCCGTAATGAGCAGTGTACCCCAGAGATCAGTCTTGGGGCCCTTGTTGTTTGGGATATACTTCTCTGAGGTGCAAGCCAAAACCAGAAATCTATGGCTGACCAAATTTGCAGATGACTGCAAGCTGAGTGTTGTCATCAACTCCCCTAGTGATGTAGATATGCTACAAGAGGGTCTCACCCAGACAAATGACTGGTGCCAGAAATGCGGCCTCAAACTAAATGCCAAAAAAATGCATCATCATCCCCTTTGGGGAGTGGGACATCTCCACAAATTATCACATTAATAACAATATCCTAAGGGCGCAAGCTGTTGCGAGTGACCTGGGCACCCAAGTTGACAACAATCTAACTTTTGATCACCATGTTGCCTCCATTGTACAGAGTGCTTTCTACATGGCTCACCTCATTAGTGAGGATATTTTTTCAAGGAACAAGGAAGTCATAGCTTTCCTGTATTCCTCCCTTATCAGGCCCATCATCGAATATAAAGCACTTTTCAGCATGTACCTCGAGCAGCACATGCAGCAGCTGGAGAGACAACAGATGTTCCTGACCAGGAGAATCCAGGTCTTCAAACATTTATCCTACATGGATAAGCTAAAAGCCCTATACCTCTACTCCATCTCATACAGACTCCTCAGAGGTGATCTATGCCTGGCATACAGAGTAATCTCTGACCCCATCTTGATGAAACTGCTGCAGATCCACAAGCCAAACTCTACTCTCGTGACCCACATGCAAAAGCTCAATCTGGTCTGTGACATCAATAGGACTTGCTGCAGGACAGATTTGTCTCCCAGAGACTCCCCCATCTGTGGGACAGACTCTCTCTCCATGTCAAGCAGAGTACCTCACTAGCCCTCTTTAAGAGGAACCTGGATGAGTGGATGGGAAACAGAAAATACACCCCCTGAGATTCCACCTGTGTCCCTGTTGGACAGGGGCATCAAGCACTGACTTGTGGGAACATGGGTTAATTTATTGGCTAGGTGTATAAATATATAAATTCATACCCAATGTTCCCCCATCACCCTCTCCGTTCCTTACTATATGCCTAAATAAATTCATACCCAATGTTTCCCCACCACCCTCTCCGTTCCTTACTATATGCCTAAATAAATTCATACCCAATGTTCCCCCACCACCCTCTCTGTTCCTTACTATATGCCTAAATAAATTCATACCCAATGTTTCCCCACCACCCTCTCCGTTCCTTACTATATGCCTAAATAAATTCATACCCAATGTTTCCCCATCACCCTCTCCATTCCTTACTATATGCCTAAATAAATTCATACCCAATGTTTCCCCATCACCCTCTCCGTTCCTTACTGTATGCCTAAATAAATTCATACCCAATGTTTCCCCATCACCCTCTCCATTCCTTACTGTATGCCTAAATAAATTCATACCCAATGTTTCTCCATCGCCCTCTCTGTTCCTTACTGTATGCCTAAATAAATTCATACCCAATGTTTCCCCATCACCCTCTCTGTTCCTTACTATATGCCTAAATAAATTCATACCCAATGTTTCCCCACCACCCTCTCCGTTCCTTACTATATGCCTAAATAAATTCATACCCAATGTTTCCCCATCACCCTCTCCATTCCTTACTATATGCCTAAATAAATTCATACCCAATGTTTCCCCATTGCCCTCTCCGTTCCTTACTATATGCCTAAATAAATTCATACCCAATGTTTCCCCATCACCCTCTCCATTCCTTACTATATGCCTAAATAAATTCATACCCAATGTTCCCCCATCACCCTCTCTGTTCCTTACTATATGCCTAAATAAATTCATACCCAATGTTTCTCCATCACCCTCTCCATTCCTTACTATATGCCTAAATAAATTCATACCCAATGTTTCCCCAGCACCCTCTCCGTTCCTTACTATATGCCTAAATAAATTCATATCCAATGTTTCCCCAGCACCCTCTCCGTTCCTTACTATATGCCTAAATAAATGCATATCCAATGTTTCCCCAGCACCCTCTCCGTTCCTTACTGTATGCCTAAATAAATTCATATCCAATGTTTCCCCAGCACCCTCTCCGTTCCTTACTATATGCTTAAATAAATTCAGACCCAATGTTTCCCCACCACCCTCTCCGTTCCTTACTATATGCTTAAATAAATTCATACCCAATGTTTCCCCATCACCCTCTCCATTCCTTACTATATGCTTAAATAAATTCAGACCCAATGTTTCCCCAGCACCCTCTCCATTCCTTACTATATGCCTAAATAAATTCATACCCAATGTTTCCCCAGCACCCTCTCCGTTCCTTACTATATGCCTAAATAAATTCATACCCAATGTTTCCCCATCACCCTCTCTGTTCCTTACTGTATGCCTAAATAAATTCATACCCAATGTTTCCCCATCACCCTCTCCGTTCCTTACTGTATGCCTAAATAAATTCATACCCAATGTTTCCCCATCGCTCTCTCCATTCCTTACTGTATGCCTAAATAAATTCATACCCAATGTTTCCCCATCGCTCTCTCCATTCCTTACTATATGCCTAAATAAATTCATACCCAATGTTTCCCCACCACCCTCTCCGTTCCTTACTGTATGCCTAAATAAATTCATACCCAATGTTTCCCCATCACCCTCTCCGTTCCTTACTATATACCTAAATAAATTCATATCCAATGTTTCCCCAGCACCCTCTCCGTTCCTTACTGTATACCTAAATAAATTCATACCCAATGTTTCCCCATCACCCTCTCCATTCCTTACTGTATGCCTAAATAAATTCATACCCAGTGTTTCCCCATCACCCTCTCCGTTCCTTACTGTATGCCTAAATAAATTCATACCCAGTGTTTCCCCATCACCCTCTCCGTTCCTTACTGTATGCCTAAATAAATTCTTACCCAATGTTTCCCCATCGCTCTCTCCATTCCTTACTGTATGCCTAAATAAATTCATACCCAGTGTTTCCCCACCACCCTCTCCATTCCTTACTATATGCCTAAATAAAGTCATACCCAGTGTTTCCCCATCACCCTCTCCGTTCCTTACTGTATGCCTAAATAAATTCATACCCAGTGTTTCCCCATCACCCTCTCCGTTCCTTACTGTATGCCTAAATAAATTCATACCCAATGTTTCCCCATCACCCTCTCCGTTCCTTACTGTATGCCTAAATAAATTCATACCCAATGTTTCCCCACCACCCTCTCCATTCCTTACTATATGCCTAAATAAATTCATACCCAGTGTTTCCCCATCACCCTCTCCGTTCCTTACTGTATGCCTAAATAAATTCATACCCAATGTTCCCCCATCACTCTCTCCGTTCCTTACTGTATGCCTAAATAAATTCATACCCAGTGTTTCCCCATCACCCTCTCCGTTCCTTACTGTATGCCTAAATAAATTCATACCCAATGTTTCCCCATCACCCTCTCCGTTCCTTACTGTATGCCTAAATAAATTCATACCCAATGTTTCCCCATCACCCTCTCTGTTCCTTACTGTATGCCTAATACCCCCTTCTCCTTTTATTAATGCTTCAATTATAGCCCATATTATTCCACAAATTCTACTCTCTTCACTGATAAAATTTCCCTTTATACTTGCATATACTGTGCCTGCCTTTTGACTGGCCCACATTTACCTTACCTGTAACACCTGTACTACACACTCTCTACATTTACCTCACCTATAACACCTATATTACACCTTGTCCACATTTACCTCACCTATAATACCTGCATTACACACTATCCACATTTACCTCACCTATAACACCTGTATTACACCCTGTCCACATTTACCTCACCTGTGACCCCTGTATTACACACTGTCCACATTTACCTCACTTGTAAGACCTGTATTACATACTGTCCACATCTGCCTCATCTATAACACCTGCATTACACACTATCCACATTTGCCTCACCTATAACACTTGTATTACACACTGTCCGCATTTACCTCACCTATAAAACCTGCATTACACATTGTCCACATTTACTTCACCTGTAACACCTGTATTACACACTATCCACATTTACCTCACCTATGACACCTGTATTACACCCTGGCCACATTTACCTCACCTGTGACCCCTGTATTACACACTGTCCACATTTACCTCACTTGTAACACTTGTATTACATACTGTCTACATTTGCCTCACCTATAACACCTGCATTACACACTATCCACATTTACCTCACCTATAACACCTGTATTACACCCTGTCCACATTTACCTCACCTGTGACCCCTGTATTACATACTGTTCATATTTGTGTCACCTATAACACCTGCATTACACACTATCCACATTTACCTCACCAATAGCACCTGTATTACACCCTGTCCACATTTACCTCACCTGTGACCCCTGTATTACACACTGTCCACATTTACCTCACCTGTAACACCTGTATTACATACTGTTCACATTTGCATCACCTATAACACCTGCATTACACACTGTTCACATTTACCTCACCTATAACACCTGTATTACACCCTGTCCACATTTACCTCACCTGTGACCCCTGTATTACACACTGTCCACATTTACATCACCTGTAACACCTGTATTACATACACACTGTATACTCCTGATCCTACTTATTTTTAAACCTTCTTGTAAATTTGCATAGATGTTTTACACATATGTGATGTCACTATACTGTATAATTTAGTTATACCTTTAATGTTACTTTACTGTTGTCAGACTTATCATTGAGTACAGTTCCCCCTTTGGTATGTACCTAACCAGGCATATCCAACAACTGGAATGACCACAGAGATTCCTCAATAAAAGAATACAAGGCGTAAGTAATATGTCCTATGCTGACCTCCTCAAGACCCTATCACTGTATTGTGTCTCCTACAGGCTTTTGAGGAGACATCTATGCGTGGCATACAGGGCATTGTCAGACCCCACTCTGATGGACCTCCTGCATATACACAAAACAAACAGTACCAGAATTACCCATTCTAAAGACTTAAACCTTGCCTGTGATATAAATAGGACCTGCTTGAGATATAGGTATGTATCCCAGAGGCTACCCTCTATATGGAACATGCTCCCCATCCATGTGAAGCACAGTTCCTCCCTAACCGAATTCAAGTGTAACTTGGACAAATGTATGGGAAACCAGAAATTCATGCCTGGTTTGGCACCTATGTCTCTAATGCAAACAGGTAACCTATAAATGGTTCATTTCACAGGCCCATGCTTACACTTATCAAGGGTATCAGAACTTGTCAGAGATTTGGGATGCATGGCTAGGCTTAAAAAGACCCTTGTGGTCATTAGCCTAGCAAACACCTATGGATCTATGAC